>NC_059086.1:18534762-18683619 GCF_020497125.1 Mauremys mutica | reverse complement strand
ACTTACTGGGAGGTGGGTCTTTTGCTCATGGTTTGTGTTATGAATCCTGTTTGTGGTATGTACCCCATGTAATGCTGCATTGTTTCTCTCCGTCATTAAAAGGATTTTGCTACACTCAGACTCCGTGCTTGTGAGAGGGGAAAGTATTGCTTCCTAGAGGCGCCCGGGGACTTGGGGGGGGGGTGTAATTGTTCCAGGTCACTGGGTGGGGGCTCGAGCTGGTTTTGCATTGCGTTATTGAAACGGAACCCCTGGATACTGTACCCAGCCCTTGTTGCTGCCAACTCAGATAGGCAGAAGGATTACAGATATAATAGGCATCACAGAAACTTGGTGGAATGAGGATAATCAATGGGACACAGTAAATCCAGGGTACAAAATATATCGGAAGGACAGAACAGGTCGTGCTGGTGGGGGAGTGGCACTAGATGTGAAAGAAAGCGTAGAATCAAATGAAGTAAAAGTCGGAAATGAATCAAACTGTACCATAGACTCTCTATGGATAGAAATTCCATGCTCTAATAAAAAGTATATAGCAGTAGGGCTATATTACCGCCCTTCTGACCAGGACGGTGATAGTGACTGTGAAATGCTCAGGGAGATTAGAGAGGCTGTTAAAATAAAAAACTCAATAATAATAATGTGGGATTTCAATTATCCCCATATTGACTGGGTACGTGTCACCTCAGGACGGGATGCAGAGATAAAGTTTCTTGAAACCTTAAATGACTGTATCTTGGAGATGTGTTGACTGGAAAATAGAAAGGCGCATACACACTGGCAAAGAAGTGTAAAAATACAATTAGGAAGGCCAAAAAAGAATTTGAGTAGCAGTTAGC
Organism: Mauremys mutica; assembly: GCF_020497125.1. Lineage (NCBI taxonomy): Eukaryota > Metazoa > Chordata > Testudines > Geoemydidae > Mauremys > Mauremys mutica. The sequence continues at coordinate 18,682,780 of NC_059086.1, read as the reverse complement.
CAAAGACTCAAAAAGTAATAGCAATTTTCTTTTAAGTACATCAGAAGCAGGAAGCTGTCAAATAACCAGTGGGGCCACTGGACGATGGAGGTGCTACAGGAGCACTCAAGGACGATAAGGCCACTGCGGAGAAGCTAAATGAATTCTTTGCATCGATCTTCACGGCTGAGGATGTGAAGGAGAGTCCCAAAACTGAGCCATTCTTTTTGGGTGACAGATCTGAGGAACTGTCCCAAATTGAGGTTTTGGAACCAATTGATAAATTAAACAGCAATAAGTCACCAGGACCAGGTGGTATTCACCCAAGAGTTCTGAAGGAACTCAACTGTGAAATTTGAGACTGACCAACTATAGTGTGTAACCTATCATTTAAATCAGCTCCTGTATCAGATGACTGAAGGGTAGGTAATGTGACACCAATTTTTGAAAAGGGCTCCAGAGGTGATCCCAGCAATTACAGGCCGGTAAGCCTGACTTCAGTACCGGGCCAACTGGTTGAAATTATAATAAAGAACAATATTGTCAGACATATAGATGAAACTAATTTGTTGAGAAAGAGTCAACATGGTTTTTGTAAAAGCGTAGAATCAAATAAAGTAAATTGAATGGGACGCTTTCATTTGTCTGTTTCTGATCAGACCCTCCCTGTATTTAATCATTTTCCATCCTCTTCACCAATGCTTCACCAATCTACTAGAATTCTTTGTGGGGGGTCAAGAAGCATGTGGACCAAGGGGATCCAGTGGATATAGTGAACTTAGATTTTCAGAAAGCCTTTGACAAGGTCCCTCACCAAAGGCTCTTACACAAAGTAAGCTGCCACGCGATAAGAAGGGAGGTGCTCTCCTGGATTGGTAATTGGTTAAAAGATAGGAAACAAAGGGTAGGTCTAAATGGTCAATTTTCAGAATGGAGAGAGGTAAATAGTGGTGTCCCCCAGAGGTCTGTTCTGGGACCAGTCCTATTCAACATATTCCTAAATGATCTGGAAAAGGGTGTAAAGAGTGAGATGGCAAAATTTGCAGATGATGCAAAATTACGATGATAGTTAAGACCCAGACAAACTTCAAAGGGCTACAAAAGTCTCTCTCAAAACTGGTATAAAAAATAGGACAGAAAATATCATGTTGCCTCTATATAAATCCATGGTACACCCACATCTTGAATACTGTTTGCATATGTCGTTGCCCCATCTCAAAAAAGCTATATTGGAATTGGAAAAGGTTCCGAAAATGGCAGCAAAAAGATATGGAACGGTTTCCGTATGAGGAAAGTCTAAGAAGACTGGGACTTTTCAGGTTGGAAGAGAGACGGCTAAGGGGAGATATGATTGAGGTCTATAAAATCATGACTGGTGTGGAGAAAGTAGATAAGGAAGTGTTGTTTACTCCTTCTCATAACACAAGAACTAGGGATCACCAAATGAAATGAATAGGCAGCAGGTTTAAAATAAATAAAAGGAAATATTTCTTCACACAACGCACAGTGAACCTGTAGAACTCCTTGCCAGAGGATGTTTTGAAGGCCAAGACTATAACAGACATAAAAACAACCCCCTATATAAATTCATGGAGGAAAGGTCCATCAATAGCTATTAGCCAGGATGAGCAGGAACGGTGTCCCTAGCCTCTGTTTGCCAGAAGCTGGGAATGGGCGACGGGGGATGGATCACTTGATGATTCCCTGTTCTGTTCATTCCCTCTGGGGCACCTGGCTCTGGCCACTGTCGGAAGACAGGACACTGGGCTAGACGGACCTTTGGTCTTACCCAGTAGGGCCGTTCTTATGTTCTTATGTCATTTACCTTCCCTACGTAAATGTCTGAAAGCTGCAGAGGAGAGCTCTACGTACACAGAAGCAAGGTGGGTGAGGTAACATTTGTATTGACCCAGCTCCTGCTCGTGAGAGAGAAAAGCTATCAAACTGCACAGGTCAGACCTGAAGACGAGCACTGGGTAAACTCCAAAGCGTGTCTCTCTCACCAGCAGAAGCTGATCTAATAAAAGCTGTTCCTGCCCCGACCTCGTCTCTCAGGCCTGGTCTACACTAGGACCTTAAATCGAATTTAGCAGCGTTAATTCGAACTAATCGCTCAACCGTCCACACCAGGAAGCCATTTAATTCGAACTAGGGGGCTCCTTAGTTCGAATTTGGTACTCCACCCCTACAGGTGGAGTAACGCTAAATTCGCACTTGCTAGCTCGAATTAGGCTAGGTGTGGATGCAAATCGAACTTAGTAGCTCCGGGAGCTATCCCACAGTGCACCACTCTGTTGACGCTCTGGACAGCAGTCGGAGCTTGGATTCTCTGACCAGCCACACAGGAAATGACCCGGGAAAATTTGAATTCATTTTCCTGTCTGGGCACTTTGAATCTGACGTCCTGGCTGGACATCGGGGCGAGCTCCGCAGCACCTGCAACGATGCAGAGCTCTCCAGCAGAGGAGTCCGGGCAATCCAAGAATAGAAAGAGGTCCCCAGCATGGACTGACCGGGAAGTCATGGATCTGATCGCTGTGTGGGGCGAGGAGTCTGTGCTCTTGGAGCTGCACTCCAACAAGCGTAATGCAAAGACCTTCGAGAAGGTCTCCCAAGCCATGACACAGAAAGGATACAGCCAGGATGCAATGCAGTGCCGCGTGAAAGTCAAGGACCTGAGGCAAGGCTATCAAAAAGTCAGAGCGGCAAACGGACGCTCCGGAGCACAGCCCCAGACATGCCGCTTCTACGAGGCACTGCATGCCATTCTCGGTGGGTCTGCCACCACTGTCCCACCAGTGACCGTGGACTCAGTGGATGGCATAGTGAACCAGGACAGTTCCTACTCGATGTTCGCCGATGGGGAAGACGAGGAAGGGTCCGTGGAGGAAGGCGCAGGCGACAGCGAACACAATGCCGCTTTCCCTGACAGCCAGGATCTCTTCCTCACCCTCACAGAGATCCCCTACCAACCCTCCCCGGCTGTTAACCCAGACTCAGAGTCAGGGGAAGGATCAGGCGGTAAGTCGTATAAACAAGAAAACATTTATTTGTACGAAAACATGTATACAAAAAATAGAAATTCTATATATAAATACTATATCTAAAAGTTTTTAACGGGAAACTATACGAACAGTAGGTCCACACAGATTGGGATGGAACAATAGTCCTCCATGGACAATTCCACAAATGCATCAAAAAGTTCCTCAAATACCCTCCGCAGGAGGTTTCTAGGAAGAGGTGCCTTATTTGGTCCTCCGGTGAAGCACACTCTTCCACGCCACGACATCCGTAGATACAGGGGAACCATCGCCTCAACCAGCATGGCCGCGTAGGGTCCCGGTCGGTGAAGTGCTTCCCTTAACATCCTGTCTTTCTGTACTTGAGAGACCCGCCTCAGGGTAATCTCGTTCATGAAGTGCTGCATCTAATTAGGGCAATTAGCGAATAGTTACTGTTCTTAATGGTTTACTTATACTTTGCATAACAAAGCCCCTCGCTTAGCAGCCACGTGCTGTAGGCCACAGAGGAAAAGCATACATTGATCTTTCCCCTGCAGTGTCGGGAGTGGCTGGAAAAGGGTCATAGTATCTGATTTCCAGATTGCCTGTAGCAGGAGGGCACAGCTATCCGTTAACTGATAAGCATAATCTACTGTAAGGCTTACCAGGACTGTCTGCTAGACGGATTCAGCTATCTCTCCCGACTTCTCCACTCTCCTGTGCAATGCCGCAGCCAATCAGAGCGTAGCCCAAAATGTCGTGCTTCTCTTGAGACCACGTGAGACTTGTTGCCCGGTACGGTCTTGTTCATAGAAATTGACTAGACGGTGTTCACTGTCCGCAAAAATGTATCTGTTCAAGGAAATCACTAACTTTCCCCATCACACAGCTTCGGCTCTTTCCCGGACTGCCCTGGCATCCCCCTCGCAGAGACTGGCAATGATTAGACAGCGAAAGAAGAAGACTAGGGACGAGATGTTCGCTGAACTGATGTCCTGCTCCCGAGCAGAGGCTGCAGAGCAGAAACACTGGAGGGAGACCCTATGTGAGCAGCATCGCACACTCATGGAACGTGAGGATAGGTGGCGGCAGGAAGACCAGCAGACCACCCAAACGCTGCTTGGTCTCATGAAGGAACAAACGGACACGCTTCGTCGCCTTGTTGATGTCCTGCAGGACCGCAGGCTGGAGGACAGGGCCCCCCTGCAGTGTCTCTGCAATCGCCCTCCCCCGCCAAGAAGTCCTGGCCCCCCCTCACCCAAAAGTACAAGACGGAGGGGCGGTAGGGGCCGTGAGAACTGTCACTGAACCTGAACAGAGCGACCGTGTACCCCGCACTTCTCACGTTAGAAAGTTGTAGATGTGCTTCCCTTATAGGCTCAGCCAGTCCCAAATCCAAGTTTCATCCTCCCACTGTTTATTAGATTAATAAAAGATGTTTGCTGTTAATCACTGTTTCGGTCATGTCTTTCCTGTCAGAGGATTTTTCGGTGTATGGGGTGGACAGGGGTTTCATACTTGCACGGTATAGCCTACAGTACCAGGGTACAGACTTGGGGAAAGGATCAACTGCAGGGCACACACACACTGCAGTCAGTAGGCACCAGGGTCATTCTGTGTTGTGTATGCTGCCCCTGGTCATTCCGTAATGTGTATGCTTGTCCAGGGTCCTAGCGCCTGCCACGCCATTACTGTAAAGGCAGGCTGGCCTTTCCATGCACTTCCAACGGATCAACGAGCCTATCTGCTGCCCTGAGCCCCAACAAGAGCCCTCATCCACGGACAGATACTCACCCTTCTCCCACACCCATCACCCCTTCCTACGCACAAACCCGCAGCCCACTGCCGTCATCCAAACCCCTATGCAAAGAAGGCACCACTCGCCCCTTCCTGCAAACCCTCCCCTTCATGCAGAACCACTTTCAGCCGTCCCCCACCCCAGAGACCTATGTAGGAGCAGGAGGATGTCAGTCCTCTATGGAGGAAGCGGTCTGTACGTCAGTGCACACAGTATGCGTCCATGTTTCAACACCAGAACAGAAATGCAAAGTAAAACAAAGATTTATTAATAATGAGTGTAACAATTACTTTGCTTTAAAACGTGCTTTGGAAGTGGGGGAAACTTGGAGAACGCGGCAGATCGAAATCGACAAACAGACACAGGCCCAGGGTCAGTTTCTCTTGAAAGCAAGTGGAGAGTCATAGGTTACCCTGATCTCCGAGGAAACTTGCTTTCAAAGCCTCCCGGATACACAGCGCTTCCCGCTGGGATATTCTCTCGGCACGGGTGTCTGGCTGAGCGTAAACTGCAGCCAGGCGATTTGCCTCAACCTCCCATCCGGACAAAAAGGCCTCGCCCTTGCTCTCACACAGATTGTGCAGCACACAGCAAGCAGCAATAACTATGGGGATATTCTTTTCGCTGATGTCCGAGCGAGTGAGTAAGCTCCGCCATCTCCCCTTGAGACGTCCGAAAGCACACTCCACCACCATTCTGCACTTGCTCAGCCGGTAGTTGAAGAGTTCCTTCTCTCTGTCCAGGGCGCCTGTATAGGGCTTCATGAGCCAGGGCATTAGCGGGTAGGCTGGGTCCCCGAGGATCACTGTAGGCATCTGCACATCCCCAACCGTTATTTTGTGGTCTGGGAAGAAAGTACCTGCCTGGAGGAGTCTAAAGAGACCAGAGCTCCTGAACACACGCGCGTCATGAACCTTGCCCGCCCACCCGACGTTGATGTTGGTAAAACGTCCCCTATGGTCCACCAGTCCTTGCAGCACCATGGAAAAGTAGCCCTTTCGGTTAATGTACTCGCTGGCCTGGTGGGCTGGTGCCAGGATAGGGATGTGAGTCCCATCTATAGCCCCACCGCAGTTTGGGAATCCCATCGCGGCGAAGCCGTCTATGATGACCTGAACGTTTCCCAGGTTCACTATCTTTGAGAGTAGTTGCTCAACGATTGCGTGGGCTACTTGGATCACAGCAACCCCCACGGTAGATTTGCCCACGCCAAAGTGGTTCGCTACTGACCGGTAGCTGTCTGGCGTCGCAAGTTTCCAGAGGGCTATGGCCACTCGCTTCTGCACAGTCAGGGCTGCTCGCATCCGGGTGTCCTGGCGCTTCAGGGTAGGGGCCAGCAAGTCACAGAGTTCAAGGAAAGTGCCCTTACGCACCCTGAAGTTTCGCAGCCACTGTGATTCGTCCCAGACCTGCAGCACTATGCGGTCCCACCAGTCCGTGCTTGTTTCCCGGGCCCAGAATCGCCGTTCCACACCATGAACTTGACCCATTGCCACCATGATCTCCACGGCGCGGCGTACCCTGCTTTGTGAGAGGCCTGCGCCACTCTCCTCACCGCGCTGCCGGAGTCTCCTCGCCCGATTTCTCAGCAGCTGGCTGTGGAAGAGGTGGACGATAAGGTGCGAGGAGTTGACAACGGCCATAAGTGCAGCGATGATCGCAGCGGGCTCCATGCTTGCAGTGCTGTGGCGTATGCGCTGTAACCGACCAGAGAAGGGCGCGATCAGATTTCCCGCCGGCACTTTCAGGGAGGGAGGGCGGTTGTGAGTGACGGTTGAATGATGACAGTTACCCAAAACCACCCTCGACACATTTTTCCCCCAGCAGGCATTGGGGGCTCTACCCAGCATTCCAATGGGCAGCGGGGACTGCGGGAACTGTGGGATAGGTTCCACCCTATCCCTGGCCCCGTTACTGTGGACTCAGAAATTCGAATTAGTGTATTTAGTATGGATACACAAATTCGACTTCATAAGGTCGAATCCACAAATTCGAACTAAGTTGATTCGAAATAGTCTTGTAGTGTAGACAAGGCCTCAGTATCCCGGGATTGACATGGCTACAACATCACTGTATAATACAAGGAGCCGCTGTTACTCGCTGCTTCCCCTGTTCTCTGTTTTGGGGTCTGTGTGTGCACAGGCAGCTGCCTCACCCATTGAGCTGCCCTCAGGTGCCTGAGCTGCACACCCATTAGCTATTGCCCGTGCTCTGTGCGTCACTCCCCCAGCCCTGCGCAGGGACCCTGTATCCGCCCCCCGGACGCTCTCTGCAGCTGTGTTTGTGACAGGCTCAGCCACTTGTGTAAAGTCAATAAGTCAGAGCAGAAGTTAGTCCAGAAGAGAGAAAAGCTTCTGAGAGATTCCCCTGTGTGTTCAGTTCTCCCCCCACCCCGCACCCAGGGGAGAAGTGAGATATGGGTCCTGGGGGGCACAGCCTGGGGCTACCTGGGGGGAAGGCATTACCTGGGGCTGCCACGCACAGGGCCAGGGTGACTGAGCCCCAGGCCAGGAGCTTCCTGCTGGATGGCATCTCCCTGGCTTGTGCTCTCCCCTTAGGGAGTTGCCAGGTGCGCCACCCCCAGAGCCACCGGCTAACAAGGGGGTTTCACAGCTACCCGGCTGCACATTGTTTCTCTTCCACACACCCGGATGCGCGGGGAGAGGCAAATCCTCCTGAGGCTGAGATCTGGCCCGGGCCCCTGCCTTTGATCAACTGCCCCGCTCCAGCTGTGCAGCCCAGACTTAGCCACATGCTCTGATTCTTGTAACTTTGTAGAAGCCGAGCTGGGGAATGTGAAGGGCGGGATGTGTGGGGCGGGGGCTCTGGAGCAGCGCTCATGTGTGGAGGTTGGTGCAGGGTGGGATCCTTCCCCCTTGGTCAAACTTCACCCCATGGGGCCGTGCTCTGGCACCAGGACCCTTACTCAGCAGAAGGGACCATGCCAGCAGCTCGGTTCTGAAACACCCAGTTCAACGGCTGCAGCTTTGCCCAGGAACAGGGTTTCCAAAACTGCCATTTTTCTACGATCCCTCAGTGAACAAGGGCCCGTCCTCAAAGGGCCCTTTGCTCCATGTGCTCCAACGTGCTGATGGAGCAGAGCCAAATGGGGGGAAGCCGGGCCCTTTCCCCTCCAGTGAAGTGATGGAATTAGGAGAAGGGACATGGAGCCAGCTCAGACCCCCATCTCCTCCCTCCCCTCGCCCCACAATTCCTCTCCATTGCTGCTGCCCCAGGCTTCCCGCGGGTGGAAAGGGGGGTCAGAGCAGTGCAGGTGTGTGTGAGTCAGGGCCAGGAGGCCAAAGCAGAGCAGCTGGAGATGAGGGGGAGGCTTTAGCTGGACTCCACCTACCCCCACATCCATGCCTCCCATTTGTGAGCCCTCCAAAAGAGTGCTCCCGCTAACTCCACATCAGTCCCAGCCCTGCTCCTGCATCCTCCCCCAGCTCCTGGACCTGTGGGGCCCAAGAGGACCTCCACCCCTGGGTGCGGCACAGGTTGGGGAGGGCAGAGTGGGCTGGGCAGGCAGAGATGGGACACAAGGAGATGGTGTCAGGGGAGCAAAGGGACTCGCGTGCAGCCAGGGCCTGCTGAGCACCGGGGTGACCCTCCCCAAGGAGGCAGAGGCCGGGGCAGGCGAGAGCTGGGCTGTGGGACCTGGGGGAGCCGAGGGGAGATTTGAAAGAAACCCAAGGAAATGAACTGCCCATAAACTTTGTTAGCCCTGAGTGAAGGGTGCCTGGAGTGGCCTCGTGCCCGTGCAGACTGTTCAGCGCAGAGACACTCAGAGCTCTGCAGGGAATGCGGCGCTGAGGGCCACCCACCCCCACAACACCAGCGCCCCCCACACCGGTGCCCAGCTCTCACAGGGGCTACAGAGCATGCAGGGGAGGGAGCACACGGCTCCATCTAGCACCTTTGCTTTGCCAAGGCAGGGCTTGGGTTTGGAGCAGGCTCAGCGACCAGGAGCTACCTCCAGCTGCCAAAACTCACGAGCCTGCCCCATGCAGCCTGGCCCCAATTGACCCAGCATCCCCCGGGACCTGAGTTACTTCACGCTGCCCTGGAGGGGGCACGGCCATGCACTGCCAGCCTGTGTACGGTCCGCCTGGCCAGTGGACCTTGCCAGAGACACAAGCAGCACAAGGCAGCATTGGCATGAGGCTTCCAAGGGCTCCCGAGAGGCACAACTCCTCTCCGGCCACCTGCTGAAGCTAACACCCCCTATCCCCGGCCATGTGGCATGGCCCCCACCCGAGCTCAGCAAGGACAGCTGGAGGGTCGGCTGCTGAACACTGCAATTCACAGCTGTGCCAGCTTGACCGATAGCACATTTGGAATTCCTCTTCCGTCCATTCACCCAGATGTCCTGCCCCCACGGCTGAACCGTTCATGCTGCTGCCTTCTCTGGGCAACATGCCCTTCCCTGCCTCCCACCCCCTTGTGTCTGCCCCCTCGTGCTGGTGGGTGTTGCATTAATGCCAGTGGCGGGAGCAGGCCATGGCTCAGTGCTGGCTCCATGCCTGGGCGCTGGCTGGAATGGAGGCTGCAGCAGAGATTGAGAGCACGCCAAGTTGGGTTACTTTTCTGGGCTGCCAGGCTCAGAGCACAGGCCCAGAAAGGCCAGTGACGTTCTCCCCCAAGTCGCTCTGAGAGTATTCAGAGAGTAACCCAGCGCTAGGAGCCAGAGCAGGCTCCCTTTGAAGCCCGAGGCCTCCCCTGGGCTAGCGCAGTGCCACTGGGATGCAGCAACTCCATTCTGGCTTTGCAGTGGGCACTGTCACACCCGGGCACTCAGACCCGGGGGCCGATCACCGGGTCAGTTCAGCAGTGAAGACAAGCCCAGAGATTCATAGGTCCCAAGGCCAGAAGGGTCCACTGAGATCATCCACTCGGACCTCCTGGATCACACAGGCCGGAGAACGGCCCCGCAGCGATTCCTAGAGCAGAGCTGGTATAAAAACATCCAATCTCGATTTTAAAAATGGCCAGTGATGGAGAATCCACCATGACTCTCAGCAGAGTGTTCCGATGGTTAATTACCCACCTCCTCTGTTAGACAAAAAAACACTTAGAGCAGGGATTGCTGGGATATGACCCCTGGACCTCTTGTTTAGTAGGGAGAAACCACAACCAACAACGCTGTGCCCACCCCCTTTGAAAGAGCATTCTTGGATCTACCTCGCGACACAAGAGACTCAAGAGAAAAAGGGGTCAATGGGCCAGGTCGCCAGCTGGTGTGAATGGATGCGGCTCAGCTGAATCGTATACGGTAAATTCCCACACGACGACGCCAGCACTAAACGGGGAGATCTTCGCTGCCGTCCTCTACAAACTGGCCCCGAGCTGGTTTGTTTTTGCAGATTATTCACCCCAGAAATGCTAAGGCCTTTAAGTGCAGCGGGGCCCAGTGGGCCAGGTTCTGACCCCAGATTCTGGGCCTTGTTAGGGGTGAATGAGGGAGGCAACCTAGTGACAGAGGATGTGGAAAAAGCTAATGAACTCAATGCTTTTTTTGCCTCTGTCTTCACCAACAAGGTCAGTTCCCAGACTGCTGCACTGGGCAGCACAGTACGGGGAGGAGGTGAACAGTCCTCTGTGGAGAAAGAAGTGGTTCGGGACTATTTAGAAAGACTGGAAGAGCACAAGTTCATGGGGCCGGATGTGCTGCATCCGGGGGTGCTAAAGGAGTTGGCGGATGTGATTGCAGAGCCATTGGCCATTATCTTTGAAAACTCATGGCGATCGGGGGAGGTCCCGGATGACTGGAAAAAAGTGAATGTAGTGGCCATCTTTGAAAAAGGGAAGAAGGAGGATCCGGGGAACTACAGGCCAGTCAGCCTCACCTCAGTTGCTGGAAAAATCATGGAGCAGGTCCTCAAGAAATCAATTCTGAAGCACTTAGAGGAGAGGAAAGTGATAGAGGAGAGGAAAGTGATCAGGAACAGTCAGCATGGATTCACCAAAGGCAAGTCATTCCTGATTAACCTAATTGACTTCTATGAGGAGATAACTGGGTCTGTGGATGAGGGGAAAGCAGCGGATATGTTATTCCTTGTCGTTAGCAAAGCTTTTGATACGGTCTCCCACAATATACTTGCCGGCAAGTTAAAGAAGTATGGGCTGGATGAATGGACTATGAGGTGGATAGAAAGCTGGCTAGGTTGTTGGGCTCAACGGGTAGTGATCAATGGCTCCATGTCTAGTTGGCAGCTGGATTCAAGCGGAGTGTCCCAAAGGTCACTCCTGGGGCCGGTTTTGTTCAATATCTTCATTAACCATCTGGAGGATGGCGTGTACTGCACTCTCATCAAGTTTGCATATGACACTAAACTGAGAGGAGTGGTAGATACACTGGAGGGTAGGGATAGGATATAGAGGGACTTAGACAAATTAGAGGATTGGGCCAAAAGAAACCTGATGAGGTTCAACAAGGAGAAGTGCAGAGTCCTGCAATTAGGATGGAAGAATCCCATTCACTGTTACAGACTAGGGACCGAATGGCTAGGCAGCAGTTCTGCAGACAAGGACCTAAGGGTTACAATGGACGAGAAGCTGGATCTGGATCAACAATGTGCCCTTGTTGCCAAGAAGGCTAATGGCATTTTGGGCTGTATAAGTAGGGGCATTGCAAACAGATCCAAAGATGTGATCTTTCCCTTCTATTTGACATTGGTGAGGCCTCATCTGGAGTACTGTGTCCAGTTTTGGGCCCCGCACTACAAGAAAGACGTGGAAAAATTGGAAAGAGTGCAGAGGAGGGCAACAAAAATGATTAGGGGGCTAGAGCACATGACTTATGAGGAGAGGCTGAGGGAACTGGGATTGTTTAGTCTGCAGAAGAGAAGAATGAGCGGAGATTTGATAGCTGCTTTCAGCTACCTGAAAGGGGGTTTCAAAGAGGATGGACTTAGACTGTTCTCAGTGGTAGCAGATGACAGAACAAGGAATAATGGTCTCAAGTTGCATTGGGGAAGTTTAGGTTGGATATTAGGAGAAACTTTTTCACTAGGAGGGTGGTGAAGCACTGAAATGAGTTACCTAGGGAGGTGGTGCAATCTCCTTCCTTAGTGGTTTTTAAGGTCAGGCTTGACAGAGCTCTGGCTATGATGATTTAGGGGTTGGTCCTGCTTTGAGCAGGGGGCTGGACTAGAAGACTTCCTGAAGTCCCTTCCAACCCTGATGTTCTATGATTCTATGAATCCGAAGTCAACCCCAACAGCGGCAGGGTGAGGCGCCGAGGTTCTATGAATAAACCTGGCCACCTGCTGCCATCTGCTGGTGAACAGGAGGAAGACTAATGCAAGGAGCAGACCCTGCTTTGCAGTTGCCCTGCTTGGGGGCCCAAGGGGTCAGGGATAGGGGTTCGGGCTGAGTCCAATGTGGGGGCTCTGTCACCCTGGGCTTCAAGCCATTATTATAGCCTATCCCCCTTGCCCCCCGTCAAGCTGTGTGGGGCTGATCCTGCGGCATCTGGGGGTTGACGGAGCCCCCTGGGTGGGCTCCACATGGTCTGTCCCCACCAGAGGGAGGAGGCAGCCATCTTTGTCACCATGGCTCACAAGACCCAGTGCCCCCTCACTGGCACAAAGGGAGGTGATAAAACTCTGAGGAGCTGGGGTAGGGGAGAGGGTTATGGGTCCAGATGTGGGGCTGCTCCCTGAGCCTGGTGGATGCCACCTGAGGGTGTGGCCCTGTTGAGGATGCGGGTCCAGGGTCAGGGCACAGTGAGGTTGGGGTATCCTGGGGAAGAGACTGCAGTTGAGGAGGGGGTCCCAGGCAGGGGTCAGAGTCTGCATGGGTATAGAGTTCCTGGGGCAGGGGACACACATCCTGAGGTGGGTGGGAGGTCTCCAGGCAGGGGAGTGAAATTGGGGGTATCCTGGGGAAGGAGATGCACCTGAGGCAGACTCACAGTTGGGTGGGTGTTCGGCTGCAGGGGACAGCATCGTTTTGGGTGTCTCCAGGCAGCGGGTGCAATGGGGTTGATGTTTTCAGGGCAGAGTGTGCAGTTGGGGGTCCCTAGGGCAGGAGGGGTGCAGTTGGGTTGGGGGTCCCTGGGACAGGAGGGGTGCAGTTGGGTTGGGGGTCCCTGGGGCAGGAGGGGTGCAGTTGGGTTGGGGGTCCCTGGGGCAGGAGTGTTGCAGTTGGGTTGGTGGTCCCTGGGGCAGGAGAGGTTCAGTTGGGTTGGGGGTCCTAGGACATGGGGTGCCATCGGGGTAGTATCATGAGAAGTTTCCATCTCACTCTGTTCATTACACACATGTGATGAAGTTGCTGATTCTCTGCTGGGCGACCGAGGCCAATAAAGCTCCCAAGGTCCCGGCACCTGGCATCTCTGCCCCAGTGCTGGATGCCAGGACATCTTCATCCAGCTCTGCCCAGAAAACCTCTTCCTGGGCTGGCTCCCAAACGGCATCAGTTTGTGCCTGTAACACAGGAGACCCCGACTCAGCCCCTGGCACGGCAGTTGGGACAGCAGCCGGCCAATCAGCACCTGGCGCAATAGAACAGCTCCTGTTTTTGATCCTGGGGTTGAGTGAGACGGGTACGTGCTGTGCAAGACGCCTGTCACTTGTTCCCTGGTTCTGACCCAGGCCAAAGACAGTTCCAGCTGGATTCCTCTGGAGGGGGTACGGTGAGCAGATGTCCTGTTTTTATAGCTACAGTTCCGATTTGGGGGTATTTTTCTTATATAGGCATCTATTACCGCCCCGCCCCCTGTCCCGATTTTTCATACTTGCTGTCTGGTCACCCTTGGAGGGGGCCAGGGGCAGGGAGGTCCCTTTGCCCCCACAGAAACGATGAGGGACTTGGGAGGGAGGCCCTCCCGCTCCCCACACCCTGCCACAGACAAGGTCGCTAGGATATAGATATGCAGGCCTGCCTGTAAAGGTCTAGACTTTAGGAACGCAGGTGTATTTTTACCACTTAGCTAGTTACTGAGGTTTAAAAAAAAAAATTAAGATCACAGTCTGCCTGTGTCTGGGCCTTCTCTCACTAGGACAGTCTGAGGCTTGGTTCTTAGGCTAAGGCCTTTGGCCAAGCAGCAAAGGCAGCCATAAGCTGGGAAGCGAAGGTCACATCCTCACATCCCAACCCGTCACACTGAAATAAGGTGCTATTGGGCTGTTAGGAATAAATCCTGTCCTGATAGTGCCCATCACCACCAGAGAAAGATGATTAAAGAAAATGTACGTTGATAACATCCTGTCTGGCAAGATATCACTTGTCAGTGGTTGTGGTAGTGAAACCCTCATGTCTGTATCTTTTATCTTTACGGCCCCCACTTTTCAATTGTTAATCTGTCTGGTTCTCTATTTCTCTCTGTCTGCTGTATAACTAATTTTGCGAGGTGTAAGTTAATTAAGGTGGTGGGATATAATTGGTTAGAGAATTATGTTACACTATGTTAGGATTGGTTAGATAGATTTCAGTAAAACGATTGGTTTAGGTATAACTGAGAATATTACTACATAAACTAGGGGCAAAGAGGGAATAATTTGGGATTCAAAAATAAGGAAAAAGGAACTTGGATTTAAGCTTGCTGGAAGTTCACCCCAATCACCATGGAATTCTTTGCACCTTTGGACTCTGGGTATTGTCTCTCTCTGTTCACATGAGAAGCACCAGGGAAATGGGAGGGTGAAGAAATAAGCCCTCTAACAAAGGTCACCAGAGGCTGGTCCCTCAGGGGCTGGAGGCTGCCGGCCCCGCGGCTCTTGTGCCACCAGCACGGGGCACGGCCACAAGGGCCGTTTCTTTCTAAAACCAAGGTTAGGCCACAGGGGAAGCTCGGCCAGGGCTGAGGCGAGGGGTTGGCGTAAGGCTCAGGAGCGAGGCCCCCCGGCCACACAGCTCTTGCACCACCATCATCACCGCAAGAGCAGTTTATTTCCCAACCTGCATTTGCGACAGCGGGGGAGCTCGGCCAATGGAGACGCCCTGTGCCTGGCACGGTGCGGTTCGGGGGGGCAGGTGTCTCACCCGGCCAGGTTAGGCCTTGAACCTCTTTGTCAGGGTGAGCACCGCCCCAGGACAGGCCCCAGCCCTACCCCCAAGTGCCATGAACCACCCTGCCCCATAGTCCCCACCTGGGGGCCTGACTCCCACCCAGTCTCCCTGGGGTGGGGGCACCGGTTGGGTGGAGATGGGACACCTGCTCTCCCCCAAACTGCCAGAAATACCTGCTCTGCATCTCCCCCGGCCTCCCAGAGACCCCATCACCACGATGCTCTACCTACCCCCCTTGCCCAGCCTGCCGGGGATCCTCGCTTTGTCCTGGTCCCTCCCTCTCACCCGGATCCCAGGTTCTCATTCTCCTGGGGATCCCTTTCCCCCAGAGGAAGGGTGAGGGGCTCACCTGTTCTCCATGAGTTATCGAAAGGTAATTGCTAATGGTTCCAAAATTGCTTCAGCTAGTTGCTCCCCACTCCCTGCCACAGACAAGGCCACCAGCGGCTGGTCCCTCGGGGGTGGAGCCTGCTGGCCCAACGGCTCCTTTTCCAACACCCTGGGCACAAGGGTCGTTTATTTCTCAAGCCACAGTTGCACCAGCAGGGGAAGCTTGGGCTGGGGCCGTTGGCAGCTCGGGGAACTGGATCCAGAGGGGATCCTCCCACTAACCCAGGTTGGACTATGGGCCCCCTTCCCAGGGCGCCCGCCCGCAGTGCCCAGGCACCAGCACAGCCACCAAGGGGCATGAACTGCCCTGCCCCATAGTCCCCGGGGGCACCACTTGGGCACAGAAGGGGTGGGCAGACAGACGGTCTCCTCAGGAGTATCAGACATTTAGTGGGTCCCTCCCAAGACCGGATGGCTGTGTGACCCCAAACACCCACCCCCTGGCTGTGCCTTCAGTTCTATTGCCATGGAGCCGTCACTCGCTGGACAGCACTGGGAGCTGCCGAAGGACGGGGGGTGTCTGGTAGCCTGGTCCCAAATGTGATCCAAACTGGTCCTTCCTGTTCTCTTACCCCTCCTCGCATCTACAGCCTGCCCCCATTAACCCTGCGTTAGAACAATAGTGTGCCCCTTTGGGCCTCCATCCCTGTGTGCCGAGACCCCTTGGCAAGCCCGGTGCTGGAGAGAAGCAGCTCGGTCTTAGCGAAGGCCGTTTCATCGTGCCCCTTAGGCACAGTTCAACGCACAGTGAACCTGTAGAACTCCTTTCCAGAGGATGTTGTGAAGGCCAAGACTATAACAGGCATAAAAACAACCCCCTCAATAAATTCATGGAGGACAGGTCCATCAATAGCTATTAGCCAGGATGAGCAGGAACGGTGTCCCTAGTCTCTGTTTTCCAGAAGCTGGGAATGGGCGACGGGGGATGGATCACTTGATGATTCCCTGTTCTGTTCATTCCCTCTGGGGCACCTGGCTCTGCACTGTCGGAAGACAGGACACTGGGCTAGATGGACCTTTGGTCTTACCCAGTAGGGCCGTTCTTATGTTCTTATGTCATTTACCTTCCCTACGTAAATGTCTGAAAGCTGCAGAGGAGAGCTCTACGCACACAGAAGCAAGGTGGGTGAGGTAACATTTGTATTGACCCAGCTCCTGCTGGCGAGAGAGAAAAGCTATCAAACTGCAAAGGTCAGACCTGAAGACGAGCGCTGGGTAAACTCCAAAGCGTGTCTCTCTCACCAGCAGAAGCTGATCCAATAAAAGCTGTTCCTGCCCCCACCTCGTCTCTCAGTATCCCGGGATTGACATGGCTACAACATCACTGTATAATACAAGGAGCCGCTGTTACTCTCTGCTTCCCCTGTTCTCCGTTTTGGGGTGTGTGTGTGCACAGGCAGCTGCCTCACCCATTGAGCTGCCCTCAGGTGCCTGAGCTGCACACCCATTAGCTATTGCCCGTGCTCTGTGCGTCACTCCCCCAGCCCTGCTCAGGGACCCTGTATCTGCCCCCTGGACGCTCTCTGTAGCTGTGTTTGTGACAGGCTCAGCCACTTGCAGCAGATCAATAAGTCAGAGCAGAAGTTAGTCCAGAAGAAGGAAAAGCTTCTGAGCGATTCCCCTGTGTGTTCAGTTCTCCCCCCACCCCCCGCCCAGGGGAGAAGTGAGATATGGGTCCTGGGGGGTAGGGATAGGATACAGAGGGACTTAGACAAATTAGAGGATTGGGCCAAAAGAAACCTGATGAGATTCAACAAGGAGAAGTGCAGAGTCCTGCACTTAGGACGGAAGAATCACATTCACTGTTACAGACTAGGGATCAAATGGCTAGCAGCAGTTCTGCAGTTCCGGCCGAGTTCGCAGCAGGACCCCGGGGGGCAGGAGCTGCACCGCCCGGCCGAGTTCGCAGCAGGACCCTGGGGGGCAGGAGCCATGCCGACCCGCCCCAGAGTACGGCCGTGACCTTGCCGGGCAGTGCGGCACCTGGAGCCCTCCTCCCGCTGGTGCCTCCGCCCCCCAGCCCCGGCCCCAGCTCAAGCTCTCCTGCAGGAAGCCGCTGCTTTCTTCTCAGCCCTCCCAGGCTTCCCGCGCGAACACCTGATTTGCGGGAAGCTGTGGAGGGGGAGGAGAAGCCTTAGGAGCATTCAGAAGAGGAGGCGGAGTGAGGTGAGCTGGGGCCGGGGGAAGGGTAGGGAGCTGCTAGAGCTTTTGTTAAATTCAAAAGCCCTTTTGGAACAAGTTGTCCCTCCAGGAACAACCGGTTCTAAACGGGCTTCTAAATTTAACAACCGGTTCTCGGGAACCGGTGCAAACAGGCTGCAGCTCACCACTGCTTGTTGCCAAGAAGGCTAACGGCATTTTGGGCTGTATAAGTAGGGGCATTGCCAGCAGATCGAGGGACGTGATCATTCCCCTCTATTCGACACTGGTGAGGCCTCATCTGGAGTATTGTCCAGTTTTGGGCCCCACACTACAAGAAGGATGTGGATAAATTGGAAAAAGTGCAGAGGAGGGCAACAAAAATGATTAGGGGGCTAGAGCACATGACTTCTGAGGAGAGGCTGAGGGAACTGGGATTGTTTAGTCTGCAGAAGAGAAGAATGAGGGGGGATTTGATAGCTGCTTTCAGCTACCTGAGAGGGGGTTTCAAAGAGGATGGATCTAGACTGTTCTCAGTGGTACCAGATGACAGAACAAGGAATAATGGTCTCAAGTTGCAGTAGGGGAGGTTTAGGTTGGATAGTAGGAAAAACTTTTTCACTAAGAGGGTGGTGAAGCACTGGAATGAGTTCCCTAGGGAGGTGGTGGAATCTCCTTCCTTAGTGGTTTTTAAGATCAGGCTTGACAGAGCCCTGGCTGGGATGATTTAGTGGATTGGTCCTGCTTTGAGCAGTGGGCTGGACTAGATGACCTCCTGAAGTCCCTTCCAACCCTGATGTTCTATGATTCTATGAATCCGAAGTCAACCCCAACAGCGGCAGGGTGAGGCTCCGAGCTACTATGAATTAACCTGGCCTCCTGCTGCCATCTGCTGGTGAACAGGAGGAAGACATGTGACTAATGCAAGGAGCAGACCCTGCTTTGCAGTTGCCCTGCTTGGGGGCCCAAGGGGTCAGGGATGGGGGTTCGGTCTGAGGCCAATGTGGGGGCTCTGTCACCCTGGGCTTCAAGCCATTATTATAGCCTATCCCCCTTGCCCCCCGTCAAGCTGTGTGGGGCTGATCCTGCGGCATCTGGGGGTTGACGGAGCCCCCTGGGTGGGCTCCACACAGTCTGTCCCCACCAGAGGGAGGAGGCAGCCATCTTTGTCACCACGGCTCACAAGACCCAGTGCTCCCTCACTGGTGCAAAGGGAGGTGATAAAACCCTGAGGAGCTGGGGTAGGGGAGAGGGTTATGGGTCCGGATGTGGGGCTGCTCCCTGCGCCTCGTGGATGCCACCTGAGGGTGTGGCCCTGTTGAGGATGCGTGTCCAGGTGCAGGGCACAGTGAGGTTGGGGTATCCTGGGGAAGGGACTGCAGTTGAGGAGGGGGTCCCAGGCAGGGGTCAGAGTCTGCATGAGGATAGAGTTCCTTTGGCAGGGGACACACACCCTGAGGTGGGTGGGGGGGTCTCCAGGCAGGGGGGTGAAATTGGGGGGGTCCCGGGGAAGGAGATGCACCTGAGGCAGACTCACATTTGGGGTGGGGGTCCCGGGGCAGGGGACAGCATCGTTTTGGGTGTCTCCAGGCAGTGGGTGCAATGGGGTTGATGCTTTCAGGGCAGAGTGTGCAGTTGGGGGTCCCTGGGGCAGAAGGGGTGCAGTTGGGTTGGGGGTCCCTGGGGCAGGAGGGGTGCAGTTGGGTTGGGAGTCCTAGGGCAGGGGGTGCCATCGGGGTAGTATCATGAGAAGTTTCCATCCCACTGTGTTCATTACACACACGTGATGGAGTTGCTGATTCTCTGCTGGGCGACCGAGGCCATTAAAGCTCCCAAGGTCCCGGCACCTGGTATCTCTGCCGCGATGTTGGATGCCAGGACATCTTCATCCAGCTCTGAACATAACATAAAGAACATAAGAATGGCCGTACCGGGTCAGACCAAAGGTCCATCTAGCCCAGTATCTGTCTACTGACAGTGGCCAATGCCAGGTGCCCCAGAGGGAGTGAACCTAACAGGCAATGATCAAGTGATCTCTCTCCTGCCATCCATCTCCATCCTCTGCCAAACAGAGGCTAGGGACACCATTCTTTACCCATCCTGGCTAATAGCCATTTATGGATTTAGCCACCATGAATTTATCCTTTTAAAAATTGTTATAGTCCTAGCCTTCACAACCTCCTCAGGTAAGGAGTTCCTCAAGTTGACTGTGCGCTGCGTGAAGAAGAACTTCCTTTTATTTGTTTTAAATCTGCTGCCTATCAATTTCTTGTATTATGGGAATAAGTAAATAACTTTTCCTTTTCCACTTTCTCAACATCACTCATGATTCTATATACCTCTATCATATCCCTCCTTACTCTCCTCTTTTCCAAGCTGAAGAGTCCAGGCCTCTTTAATCTTTCCTCGTATGGGACCCTCTCCAAACCCCTAATCATTTTAGTTGCCCTTTTCTGAACCTTTTCTAGTGCTAGAATATCTTTTTTGAGGTGAGGAGACCACAAATGTACACATTATTCGAACCCTCTTGCTGGGCTGGCTCCCAAACGGCATCAGATTGTGCCTGTAACTCAGGAGACCCCGACTCAGCCCCTGGCATGGCAGCTGGGACAGCAGCCGGCCAATCAGCACTTGGCCCAATAGAACAGCTCCTGTTTATGATCCTGGGGTTGAGTCAGACGGGTACGTGCTGTGCGAGACGCCTGTCACTTGTTCCCTGGTTCTGACCCAGGCCAAAGACAGTTCCAGCTGGATTCCTCTGGAGGGGGTACGGTGAGCAGATGTCCTGATTTTATAGGGACAGTCCTGATTTTGGGGGATTTTTCTTATATAGGCACCTATTACCGCCCCGCCCCCTGTCCCAATTTTTCATACTTGCTGTCTGGTCACCCTAGGAGGGGGCCAGGGGCAGGGAGGTCCCTCTGCCCCCACAGAAACGATGAGGGACTTGGGAGGGAGGCCCTCCCGCTCCCCACACCCTGCCACAGACAAAGTCGCTAGGATATAGATAGGCAGGCCTGCCTGTAAAGGTCTAGACTTTAGGAACCCAGGTGTATTTTTACCACCTAGCTAGTTACTGAGGTTTAAAAGAAAGAATCAAAATCACAGTCTGCCTGTGTCTGGGCCTTCTCTCACTAGGACAGTCTGAGGCCTAGTTCTTAGGCTAAGGCCTTTGGCCAAGCAGCAGAGGCAGCCATAAGCTGGGAAGCGAAGGTCACATCCTCAGATCCCAAACCCGTCACACTGAAATAAGGTGCTATTGGGCTGTTAGGAATAAATCCTGTCCTGATAGTGCCCATCTCCGCCAGAGAAAGATGATTAAAGAAATCTTACTTTGATAACATCCTGTCTGGCAAGATATCACTTATCAGTGGTTGTGGTTGTGAAACCCTCATGTCTGTATCTTTTATCTTTATGGCCCCCACTTTTCAATTGTTAATCTGTCTGGTTCTCTAATTGTCTCTGTCTGCTGTATAACTAATTTTGCAAGGTGTAAGTTAATTAAGGTGGTGGGATATAATTGGTTAGAGAATTATGCTACAATATGTTAGGATTGGTTAGATAGATTTCAGTAAAATGATTGGTTTAGGTATAACTGAGAATATTACTAAATAAACTAGGGGCGAAGAGGGAGTAATTTGGCATTCAAAAATAAGGAAAAAGGAACTTGGATTGAAGCTTGCTGGAAGTTCACCCCAGTCACCATGGAATTCTTTGCACCTTTGGACTCTGGGTATTGTCGCTCTCTGTTCACATGAGAAGCACCAGGGAAGTGGGAGGGTGAAGAAATAAGCCCTCTAAGAAAGGTCACCAGAGGCTGGTCCCTCAGGGGCTGGAGGCTGCCGGCCCCGCGGCTCTTGTGCCACCAGCACGGCCAGTGATGAGCTGCCAAAATTTTAACAACCGGTTCCCTATAAAAAGTTCTGATTTAAGAGGGGGGAGTGGGGGAGGGGCCGGGGCAGGGGGAGACATAGTCGTGGGGCTGGGGGCCCCTACAGGTCCTGGGGCAAATTGCCTCACTTGCCCCCCCCCCTCGGCAGCCCTCAAGCTTGCAGCCCCCTCCCCCCTTACCTACCCTAAGCTCAAAGCAGCAGGAGGCCTGCGGCTGGCCCCGCTGCAGCTGGGGGAAAGCGGGGGAAGGGTCGGGGGAGCCTCAGCCTTCCCAGCTGGGAATCCTGGGAGCAACAGGATGGTCCGGCCTGCAGACCGGAGTTGTTTGAACACTCCCTGGCCCTTTAACAACCGGTTTTCCACGGAGGTCTAATTTTAGCAACCGGTTCTTGGGAAGCTGTGGGAACCGGCTCGAGCTCACCACTGAGCCCGGCCACAAGGGCCGTTTCTTTCTCAAACCAAGATCAGGCCACAGGGGAAGCTCGACCAGGGCTGAGGCGAGGGGTTGGCGTAAGGCTCAGTTGCGAGGCCTCCCGGCCACACAGCTCTTGCACCACCATCACCACCGCAAGGGCCGTTTACTTCCCAAGCTGCATTTGCGACAGCGGGGGAGCTCGGCCAATGGGGATGCCCTGTGGCTGGCACGGTGCGGTGCGGGGGGGCAGGTGTCTCACCCAGCCAGGTTAGGTCTTGAACCTCTTTGTCAGGGCGAGCACCCCCCCAGGACAGGCCCCAGCCCTACCCCCAAGTGCCATGAACCACCCTGCCCCATAGTCCCCAGCTGGGGGCCCGACTCCCACCCAGTCTCCCTGGGGTGGGGGCACCGGTTGGGTGCAGATGGGACACACAGCCCGATGGCTTTCCTGACGAAGCCGTCATTGGCAGGGACGGCACCGGGAGCTCCTGGAGAGTGGGGGGCTGGCGGGGAGCCCAGCCAGTATCTTGCTCTCAGCGCAGGGTGCACAGCCAGGACAGGGCTGGTACCGTCCAGCCGGACTCCTGCGTCACAGGCCTGCACCACCCGCATCCAGCCCAAGCCTTGGACACAGCCACAGGGAGAGCAACATGGAGCAACAGCAAGGGGGGAATTGTCCCATCCCTCTGGGGAGCCGTCCCGGCCCTGATTCCTCCCGCTGGCCTCTGGGAACCTGGTTCCACAGGAGCTCAAGCACCCTTGGGAAGGGATCCGGCTGGCCTGGGGAAGGGATCCTCAGGGGTCACAGCTCCCCTCCAGGGCCATCCGGGGGGGCACCGGAGGGGAGGGCAAGTGGGGCAATTTGCCCCAGGCCCCACAGGGGCCCCCATGAGAGTTTTTCAGGGCCCCTGGAGTGGGGTACTTCACTTGCTCCGGGGGCCCCGGAAAACTTTCATGGGGCTCAGGCCCGCAGAGCTTCTTCCACTCCGTGTCTTTGGTGGCGGAGGGTCCTTACCATAGAATATCAGGGTTGGAAGGGACCTCAGGAGGTCATCTAATCCAACACACTGCTCAAAGCAGGACCAATCCCCAGACAGAATTTTACCCCAGTTTCCTAAGTGGCCCCCTCAAGGATTGAACTCACAACCCTGGGTTTAGCAGGCCAGTGCTCAAACCACTGAGCTATTCCTCCCTCCCCCCGCACTGTGCCGCTGAAGTGCCCCGAAGACCCGAGGTGGGGGGTCCTTCCGCCCCGGGACCCACCGCCAAAGTGCCGGGTCTTTGGCAGCAATTTGGCGGTGGGGGCACCTCGCTGCCGAAGACCCCAGACCCCCTGAATCCTCTGGGCGGCCCTGCTCCCCTCCTGGGAAGGGGCGTCCAGGCTAGGAGCCAGGGACCAAGCTGAGGGACTGCGGGGCAGACTGAGCAACACCCACACTGCCTGCTCTCCTCCATGCCCCCTACTCTGCCCCCAGCCCCCTGCTCGCCCCCAAACTGCCAGAAATACCTGCTCTGCATCCCCCCCGTCCTCCCAGAGACCCCATCACCACGATGCTCTACCCCCCTTGCCCAGCCTGCCGGGGATCCTCGCTCTGCCCTGGTCCCTCCCTCTCACCCGGATCCCAGGTTCTCATTCTCCTGGGGATCCCTTTCCCCCAGAGGAAGGGTGAGGGGATCAGGAGGGAGGCCCTCACCTGCTCCCCACTCCCTGCCACAGACAAGGCCACCAGCGGCTGGTCCCTCGGGGGTGGAGCCTGCTGGCCCAATGGCTCTTGTTCCAACACTCTGGCCACAAGGGTCGTTTATTTCTCAAGCCACAGTTGCACCAGCAGGGGAAGCTTGGGCTGGGGCCGTTGGCAGCTCGGGGAGCTGGAGCCAGAGGGGAGCCTCCCACTAACCCAGGCTGGACTATGAACCCCCTTCCCAGGGCGCCCACCTGCAGTGCCCAGGCACCAGCACATCCACCAAGGGGCATGAACTGCCCTGCCCCATAGTCCCCGGGGGCACCACTTGGGCACAGAAGGGGTGGGCAGACAGACGGTCTCTGCAGGAGTATCAGACATTTAGTGGGTCCCTCCCAAGACCGGATGGCTGTGTGACCCCAAACACCCACCCCCCAGCTGTGCCTTCAGTCCTATTGCTATGGAGCCGTCTCTCGCTGGACAGCACTGGGAGCTGCCGAAGGACGGGGGGTGTCTGGGAGCCTGGCCCCAAATGTGATCCAAGCTGGCCCTTCCTGTTCTCTTACCCCTCCTGGCATCTACAGCCTGCCCCCATTAACCCTGCGTTAGAACAATAGTGTGCCCCTTTGGGGCCCCATCCCTGTGTGCCGAGCCCCCTTGGCCAGCCAGGTGCTGGAGAGAAGCAGCTCGGTCTTAGTGCCGGCCGTTTCATCGTGCCCCTTAGGGCCAGGTGTGGCACCGTGGGTGAGCCCTGCCTCAGTTTCCCCTAACCTGGGAAGAAGACTTTCCGGTTCCAAACAGCAAAACCCGTTTGGACGGGACCATCACAATCCAAATTCCATCCCAATGTCCCCAGAAGGCTGAAGGGGGCAGAGATGCTGCTGGCGTGGGGCTCTTGGGTACATTTCTCTGTCCTGGACCCACCCCAAACCTCCATCAGTCCTGGATCCTAGCAAAACACCAGCTGGTTTAGCAATGGTGGTGCTGCGTTTCTACCAGTCCCTGAGGGGTGCAGGGTGCTTTCCAGAGGGAAAATCTTCCCCTGTTGAGCCCCAGTATGGAACCCACATGTATGTGCCAGGCTCCAATCTAGAACGCCACCCCTGAGTTTGTAACGGCTGCCAGTCTAGAACCCCTGCCCCTCCTGAGTGTGGGCCGGGCCCCTATCTAGATCCCTCAACCTCTGTGTGCATGTGGCTCTTATCTAGAACATCTGCCACACTCAGAGCATGCTCCTGGCTCAATTCTAGAACCCACACCCCATCCTGACTCTGCTCCACACTCCAATCTAGCACCCCCTCACTTCTTAGCGACCTCTGTGCTTCAGTCTAGAACCTCTTCCCCTTCCCCGAGCAAGCATTGAACTCCAGTCTAGAACCCCCACTCCACCCAAGCACACTCTAAGCTCCCCACTAGAACCTCTCCCCACCCTGGGGTGACCTTGGAGTGAGGATTCCAAGCTGGAGCAGGTCCACTGACGTCAGGGCCGATTGGCACCCACTGAGTCCTGCCCGACGTCGCATTTCATTGCACAGTGCTGTTGGCACAGACAGCGGCAACCTGATCTCGCTGAGCGACAGATGGACGTGTTCAGCCTCCTGCCCCATCCCCAGCTGTCTGTGTCTGGCCTGACAGGGTGGAAGTGAGCCAGACACATGGACAGAGATGCTGGTGCTTGTGAAAGTTTTTCCTAGGGTGTAACCTGGAAGTGGGGTACCGTTGAGCCCTCTGTGCTCCCTCTCACACTGTGCTACTGTGACAAGCTGCAAAGCCCTCCAGGTGCTGCACTTATACAGCCAAAAATCAGATCAAAATGATTAGAGGGCTGGAGACTTCTGAGGAGAGGCTGAGGGAAGTGGGATTGTTTAGTCTGCAGAAGAGAAGAATGAGGGGGGATTTGATAGCTGCTTTCACCTACCTGAAAGGGGGTTCCAATGAGGATGGATCTAGACTGTTCTCAGTGGTAGCAGATGACAGAACAAGGAATAATGGTCTCAAGTTGCAGTGGGGGAGATTTAGGTTGGATATTAGGAAAAACTTTTTCACTGGGAGGGTGGTGAAGCATTGGAATGGGTTACCTAGGGAGATGGTGGAATCTCCTTCCTTAGAGGTTTTTAAGGTGAGGCTTGGTAAAACCCTGGCTGGGATGATTTAGTTGGGGATTGGTCCTGCTTTGAGCAGGCATTTGGACTAGATACCTCCTGAGGTCCCTTCCAATCCTGATATTCTATGATTCTATGATCCATAGGCAGGGACGCACCCAGCCAAGTTACATGAATTCTTCCCCCACCCACTCAGGAACCAACAACTGAGAGGATCCAGCCAATTCCCCGCAGCTCTCCATCCTTGGATCCCATGTCTGTACCATCCTGCCCTAGTCAGAGGCCTGGCCAGTTTAAATTGATAACCCAGTCCATTCAGCCCTCGATGTGGAGAGGACATGCACCAGCTTGTGTACACTGAGCAGATTCCCCAAGGTCTTCAACCAAAACGCACTATTTTAGGTAAACTATAAAACAGATTTATTAACTACAGAAAGACAGATGATAAGTGATTGTAAATAGTGGGTGTAGAGATCAAAGTTGGTCACCTAAGAAATAAACCTAATTTGCAGTCTTAGTTCTAAAAACTAAACAGGATTTGAACCAGGCAGTGTCTCACCCTGCGCAGCCTTTTATTTCTATTTTACATTAATCATGTTTCCCTGAGCTTAGCCATGGTGGCTACAGTATTAAATTCAACAGAGTAATCTCTGTTTATTTTACATCCAGGAGCCCATAGGAACAACGCAGGCCACAGAATCTCACCCACCCACTCCTGTAACAAACCCCTAACCTATGTCTCAGCTATTGAAGTCCTCAAATCGTGGCTTAAAGACTTAAAGATGCAGAGAATCCTCCAGCAAGTGACCCTGCCCCACACTGCAGAGGAAGGCAATTAACCCTTTACCGCATAAAAAAACAGAAGAATACAAGAACGTTAATACTTATAAGGTAATGCAAAGCATAAGTCCACAACAAGTTCCAAAAGCAGCTTATAACTATGTACCATTTCCTAACTGTCAGGGTGGTGTCAAAGTTAGACTCAGGACTCACAGTTTGTCAGACCACTCTGTTTTATTAGCACAGTGCTCTGCTAATAACACCCAGGTAATGTGAGCACCATGCAAGACACAAACTATCTTATTTATACAGATAAAACGGTGAGAACTTAACAAGATAACAAAGGAAGCAGAATCAGATAAGTTTACCTGGGCTAGGCATGCATATCTTATTTCCTTTCTAACTATTACCCATCTTCTGTTAATGTTTCGCCATTAGCACCATTGTTTATGCCTAATGTTTCTTTTCCTGGCACCTGTATTTCAACATTTCTTATTTCTGCTTAAAGGTACATACAACATTTCTTTAATCCATTCTTATTTTTACAATATAATTCATTCTACTTTCACAATCCCTCCTTTTGGTCAAGCTCACGCCATGACCAAAATTTTACTGGGTTTCACATATTAACCGTTCTTTATCTCTTTGTTCATCAGCAATATTCAAAATCATCATATTAGCACTCTGTTCTGGGGCAGTCACCTGAGTGGCATGCCTTACACAGTTTTGGGTACAACAGGAGACTAACTGAAAACATACAAAAATTATTAGGATTCCAAACAGGATAGTCAGGGCTCCCTGAAACAACCAGTTTCCTATGCCAGAGAATACTCAGCCACTTCCATAAAGAACTTGGCTCTTCATGGGGAAGATATGCGATTTGTTCTAAGTGGCTAGTGTGATCTATTACCTCATTGGTATTGTCAGGTATAAACACACAACATTGTTTTCCAATGAGAGTGTTGAGTCTGAACTCTTTATGAACTGAAACTTAACTCAGACTACATGTCTCTGTCTGAAACTTTTAATCAAAAGCTTTGACCTGCGAACTACTCATGACCCTTCCCCTCCCAATAAGTAGCCATAAGTAGCCATCTCCTCCTTTGTCTTCTCCAATTTACATTTTAACCTGTTTTATCCTGTAGAATCTTAATTGATTATGCATGACCATTATGATCTGTTAATCACTTTGTTTACTTCTGTGTATAAACATTGATGCTCACCCCTAATAAACTTGCCACACTTACTCCGAAACTTTGCTTTTAAGCTAAGGATGGTGTGAGCCCGTTGATCAACGAATTGTTGTCTGGTCTCTGACAGATTTCTGAGCCCTATACCAACTCCGCACAAACTCGGGTGCTGGAGAGGTGAGTAGGACTTGCTTTTTACCTAACAATTTGGGGGCTCGTCCGGGATTCCTTCTGGTGCGGTGCCTCTGTCCAGTGGTCAGACCACTCATATACGAATTGGCAGGCGCCACGGGAGATTTCTCCCAGCCAATTCAATATTGAGGGGTCGTGTACTGGACAGCAGGATAAACGCCAGTTGGAGGGCTCCTGTCAGACACCATGGGTCAAGGGACTAGCGTGCCTCTTGAGAGTCCGCTGGGGATTGTAAATAAGTTATGGAATGAAGGGAAACTCCCAGTACAGACAGGAATGTCTAGGAGGAAGTTGTACACACTGTGTGTAAGGAATTGGACTGGGTATACCGCGGTATTGGCCGACCCGGAGATGAGGTGGCCTTCGTATGGCTCTTTCGAACAGGCTGCCTTAAGAGGAGTAAGGAGCCAGATCGAAAAAGACCATCCGGGACAGTTATGTTACTGGTTTTGTTGGGACACAGCAGCAGAGCTGTGGAAATCTTTAAAAATTATGGCAGTCAGGTATTCTTCTGAGAGTGAACCCCCTCCATGTTATTTCGATGAAGGGTGTAAACCACGGCGTGTTTTAACTCGTCAGTTGGTCCCCACTGCACCTGCCCCTATTCCTCAGCAAGGGGACTCTCTCCAGGGCGCAGAGGGGAATCTGCAGGACTCCAAATTGGAATCTCTGCAGAGTGATAAGGACGAAATGGAGGGGCACACCTCGGGAGGAGTAGTTACTAGGCAAAAGATCAAGCAGATGCAGCAGGGTGCACACCCCTCTCCTGAGGATAGCCCAGAGGCTGCCTCTGCCAAACATTTTGTGAGTAGAGAAATGCCTTTACAGGTACACGACCAACCTTTTGTGAACAATAATGGCCAGATACAACATACTAATATTGTGGAATATAAAGGATGGCTAGAATGGGACTTGAAAGAATGGGGACGGTTGTCAGGGTCCTTTGGGGAAAATCCCCGAAAGATCATTGAACTTTTAGAAAGATTGTTTTCAAGTCATAATCCTACTTATACGGATGTAGATGAGTTGTTAAGTAGAGTTTTGACCGGAGAGGAACGTAGTAGATTGTGGATGGCAGAAAGGACATGGGGGGATAGCGATGCGGTTAATACCACTTGGATGGATAGGCGGGATCAAGCCGCTGGCTGGAATCCCCCAGACTGGAGTCAGCCAAGGCTGACTCAGCTGCGGGTAGATCGAGAGCGATTGTTAGAGAGACTCAAAGAAATGGCTCGCCGCTCGCCTAATCAGGCTAAGTTCATGCAGATTCGGCAGGAATCTGATGAGCCACCCAGAAAGTTCTGGTCGAGGCTATTGGAGGGGGCCCGAATGTTCACTCAGATGGATCCTGAGAGAGAAGCAGACCACCCTACTCTTATTTCATTTTTTGTGAATCAGTCAGTACCCCCTGTAAGGGATTATTTCTTACAGTTTCGCCCTGGTTGGGGAGGTGAGTCAGTCACTTCAGTGTTGGACGTAGCTGATTTTGCATGGGAGAAAGGAAGGGAAAGTAGCAGAAAGAAAGAGAAAAAGGAAGAATATAAGTTGATGGCTTTAGCTTTTCGCGGTGGTATTCGAGGCAGAAGCCGTGGCCGTGGCAGGGGATTTCAGGGTGCTCGGGGAAGAGGGTCCTGGCAACCCCAGCCATCAGGAGATTGTTTTCAGTGCGGACAGCCCGATCACTTTAAACGTGAATGCCCCTGGGGACGCCCAGAGGGTCCGGTCGCATCCGCAGATAGTTACACCAGGGACGAATACACCGCTGCACCACCAGCCCAGCCCGTTCCTCAGGCCTGGATCAACTACAGGCAACAGCAGCAGCTGCAGCAAACTCAGCCTTCTCAATGACGGTACCCCGGGGGCGAAGGCAAACAATGTGATGGTCTTATTTCCTTAATGTCTTTAGCCGGCTCTTTCCTCACTTTCTCCCCTCCCAGCAAAGAGCCTCATCTAACCCTTTCAGTCCAGGGACTGCCTGTCTGTTTCCTCATTGATACTGGAGCTACTTTCTCTCTTTTAAATCATGCCCCCTCTCCCTGGCTATCCTCTGAGGTTAAAACTGCAACTGGGGTGGAAGGCAACCCACAGTCTCTGGGACTCACTTTGCCTCTAAATGTTATTTATGCTGATAAATGTTTTTCTCACCGTTTTCTTTTTTCCCCAGCTTGTCCGATCCCTTTGATGGGCCGGGATTTACTCTGTAAGCTTGAGGCTACTTTAACCTGCACTCCTGAAGGGGTAGGATTATTGATGACAGTGTTAGGAGATTCGGCCCTAACTCAGGGTAATTGGGAAACCCCCCCCCCTCTCTCCCCTGACCTCACTGACTTGCCTTCAACCCTCTGGGGAATTTCTGACACTGATGTTGGCCTGCTCCTTTCGGCAGAGCCAGTAAGGATTCAAGTGAAGCCCTCCTTAGCCCCCCCGTCAGTCCCCCAATACCCCCTGTCGCTGGAAGCCCGGGAAGGCATCCGCCCCATTGTCGAGGGATTCATTGCACAAAAGCTAGTCCGCCCTCAGCGCACTCCCTGTAATACCCCTATACTGCCTGTCAAAAAGCCTCCTAAAAAGGACGGAGACCCTATTCGTTGGCGCTTTGTACAGGATCTACGGGTTATTAATAACTATGTGGTCCCTCTTCATGCAGTAGTTCCTGATCCAGCTACTATCATCAGCCAAATGCCCTGGGATGCTGAGTGGTTCACTGTTATTGACTTAAAATCAGCCTTTTTCAGCATTCCTGTGCACCCAGACTCTCAATATCTCTTTGGTTTCACCTGGGAGGGACAAAGTTATGTCTGGCAACGACTTCCTCAAGGCTACAGAGACAGCCCCACGATTTTCAGCCAATGCCTACGCCACGACTTGGAAGGCTTCACCAGTCTGCAGGGATCCACGTTAGTCCTATACGTAGATGACATCCTACTAGGTAACCGCAAAGAAGCCGCCCTCCGCATCGATGGTAAGGCACTTTTATTATACCTACACACCAGAGGCCACAAGGTAGACCCTAACAAGATTCAGTGGGTCTCCCAGAAGGTTCGATATCTGGGTTTCCTGTTAACCCCAGAGGGGAGACAAATGGACCCAGCCCGCATAAAGACTATCCAAAACTGCCCTCTGCCAAACACCAAGAAACAACTTTGAGATTTCTTAGGATTAATTGGCTTCTGTCGACCTTGGTTGCCGTCCTGCGGGGAGCTGAGCAAACCGCTCCACCGACTCACTGCTAACCTTGCTCCTGACCCTTTGCAGTGGTCCCCAGACACGATCCAAGCCTTTCAGTTACTCAAGGACAGTGTGGCCTCCTCCATGTCTCTCCGCCCCCCCAATTACAGCAAACCCTTTCACCTTTTTGTCCATGAGAAGGGCGGAATTGCGAGTGGCGTCCTTACCCGGCTGAGCGGGCCCCACCATTTCCCGCTTGCTTTTTACTCCCAGCAGATCGACCCCGTCGCTCAGGGAACCCCATCCTGCACCCGGACTCTGGCAGCAGCTGCCCTGCTGATCACAAAGGCAAAGAGCCTGACCCTGGGTCATTTTACCACGGTCTGGACCTCTCATGCCTTGTCAGCCCTTCTGCGTAGGGGCACGACCCAAGTCTTTTCGGCCCATCGTCAGCAGCAGCTAGAGGCCGAACTCCTAGAAGACACTAACCTAATTTTTGAAAGGTGTGGGCCCCTTAATCCAGCTACCTTGCTTCCTGATCTGCCAGTCCTCCAGGATCAGCACGACTGTGTGGAAGTAGTTCATAGCATCTTACAGATAAGGAACAACCTGTTTGACGTGCCACTGGACAACCCTGATTGCATCCTCTTCTCGGACGGAAGCTCCTTCTATGTTGATGGCAAGCGTTTCACCGGTTATGCAGTCACCTCTGAATGGGACATTCAAGAGGCCGCCTCACTGCCAGGCAACTGGGGAGCCCAAGCCGCCGAACTCTATGCCCTGGCCCGAGCTTGCCAGTTGGCCGCTGGTAAGACCTTTACCATTTTTACTGATAGCAAGTATGCTTTTGGAGTTGTGCATTGTCACATCCACCTCTGGAAGTTTCGAGGTTTCCAGACAGCTGCCGGTAAACCCATTCAGCACCTCCCCCTCATCCACAAGCTTTTGGATGCCCTCCAAGAACCCTCGGTCCTGGCTGTAGTTCACTGCCGGGCCCATACTAAAGATGATAGCCCCGTCACCCATGGGAATGCCCTGGCTGACGCCTCCGCCAAGGCGGCTGCCGTCTTACCCTTAGCCATGCCCACTTTGGCTATTGTGACCTCCTCCTTTACTCCACCACACCCCGTACCGGTACCCGCTGCTGAACTACAGTCGTGGGAGAGCCTCGGAGCCACTCTGGTCAAAGGGACCTGGCTTATGCCGGATGGCCGAGCCTGCCTCCCTCGCTCCACATACCCCGTGGCAGTTCGCTGGCACCATGATAAGGGGGGTCACTACGGCACGCACGCCCTTGTGGACACCATCGCTCGCTTTTGGTATGCTCCAGGCATTCAACCCTACTGCCTGTCAATAGTGAAAGCATGCAGCACATGTCAGCCTAATGGACCTGCTCCGCCTCTTAACAAAATTAAGGGTGGAAGACCGCCGCCTGCTGTTCCATTTCAACATCTTCAAATTGACTTTGCAGATATGCCAAAGGCTTTTGGGAAAAAGCACCTCCTTGTTTTGGTTTGCCCTCTGACTTCATGGGTCGAAGCTTTTCCTACTGCTAATTGTACTGCTGCCACAGTGGCGAAGATCCTCCTTAAAGACATTGTACCCCGTTTTGGCATCCCTCTCATACTTGATTCAGATCGCGGACCCCACTTTACTGGTAATGTCCTTGGCCGTTTAGAACAAGGACTGGGCATTTCACACTCCTTTCATACACCCTACCACCCCCAGTCTAGCGGGAAAGTTGAGCGTATGAATAGGGAGCTTAAGCTTACATTGGCTAAATACTGTCAGGAAACAGGGTTAAAGTGGCCTCAGGTACTTCCCTTGGTCCTGTTTCACCTTCGTACTCGCCCAACCCGTGTATTGGGATTATCCCCCTTTGAACTGCTCTATGGACACTCCCCTTTCAAAGGCGGGGCGCTACCACGTGCTGATGTTTCACTATTGGGAGGGGATCATATGACCGCGTGCCACTTTCTCTCCCTACAGGCTCGCCTCCGTACCCTTTGGAAAGCCTCGCAGTTTTCCCAGACCGTGCCGCTGGAAGAACAGATCCACCCGTTCCAACCAGGGGACTTCGTCTGGGCCAAAAAGTTCGTTCGTGGCGACGCCCTCCAGCCGAGGTTTACTGGACCCCACCAGGTTCTTTTAACAACCCAGACTGCAGTGTTCCTGGAAGGACGCAAATCCTGGATCCACCACTCCCACGTCAAGCCAGCCGTAGTGGACCACAGTGACGGACCAGCAGCCCTTGCCACCACTGAGGACACTGCCTCTGACCAGTGGACCAGCTTACCTCTTTCAGACATCAGACTTAAATTGACTCGAAAAAAATGAGAGGACCTTTTATTCTGACAACTGTATGTTTTTTATTATGCCTTTTTAGTTTATTTTCTGCTTACGAAGATAATGCTTTTATTAGATATTCCCACGAGGTTAAAACTCGTATCTTAGGAAATAGAAGTAATTGCTGGGTATGTAATCAATTTCCAGTAAATGCAGAACAGGGACTCCCCTTCACACCCATTCCCCTGACCACTGCTAATATGACTTGGATGCCACCGGCTAGAATAAAAGATCCAATCCAACACAATCTTACATGCGACAAAACAGGAGTACCAATTAACAGATATCTCAGGGTAACAAATCAGACAGGATCACTGTGTTTTGTTAAAGAAAAAGGGTCAACTTTTGTGGGAACCAGTAAATGCACCATGTATTTTAATGGCACCGCCTTTAGTAAAAACCTTGGCTTCAAGCCTTGCGCATCCCACTTATCCCATATGTGGATCCCTCACAAGCCTTCAGAGTCAGCTTTTAAGAAACCCTGCTCAGATCACGAGGGTGTCCAACTAATTGCTAAGGGATATACGATTGCCTTCTACAACTGCTCAAGCAGTACTACACTGCACTTTGAAAACACCACTACCAAATTGTGCCTCTGCGGTTCGCACAACGACCCCTCTGCATTACCAGGGGAACAGTGGTCCAACGGGTGGTGGGTTACCTCCTACTTTGAGAAATGGAATACCCGAAACGCAATGTATGGAACCTACTGGGTGTGCGGGCCCAAAGCTTATTACTTTCTCTCCCCTGATTGGGCCGGGGCATGTTATTTAGCGTGGCTCACACCGCCTTCTCGCATCTCCCTCACCCCCCCATTTTCCCCACGTTCGTAACATCCGTGAAACCTTCAGAGATATTAATATCCGTGATGGTTTGTCGTGGCAACGGTGGGCTGGTCTTATTAGCTTGAGGGGTGGTGTCATCCGTCTACAGGGACTACTAGAATCTTTAACCAATGAAACTGCGACCCTATTTGAGAATCAGGCCGGGGAAATGTCCCAGCTGCGCCAGTTAGCTTTGCAAAACCGAATGGCTTTAGACATAATGTTAGCAGCCCAAGGAGGAACTTGCGCCCTCATAAATGAAGAATGCTGTGTTTTTGTAAACGACACCTACCCTGACACTTTTCAACGTACCAAACATCTAAGGGAAATGGCTAAGAACTACTCCTCTGGCCAGCCACCTTATGATTGGTGGGGAGCCTTATGGAATTGGCTGCCTGGATTTGGGTGGGTTAAAAAACTCTTGGTGGGTGTTGTTGGGGCCATAGTAATCCTTATAATACTGTGTTGCTGTATTCAATGTGTCCCCTCCCTCATAAACTCATGTGGGTCAGTTTATTCTTTTTCTACTTCAGCCAAAGGCCTTACTCTCTTCGAGTTGGCCCAGGCTGAAATTGCCAAGCGACCTTTGGCTCCTTAAAATGGGGTGTAGCTTTGGTAAATAGTTATCCCAAAGCTACAAATGGAGGAATGTTGAGTCTGAACTCTTTATGAACTGAAACTTAACTCAGACTACATGTCTCTGTCTGAAACTTTTAATCAAAAGCTTTGACCTGCGAACTACTCATGACTCTTCCCCTCCCAATAAGTAGCCATAAGTAGCCATCTCCTCCTTTGTCTTCTCCAATTCACATTTTAACCTGTTTTATCCTGTAGAATCTTAATTGATTATGCATGACCATTATGATCTGTTAATCACTTTGTTTACTTCTGTGTATAAACATTGATGCTCACCCCTAATAAACTTGCCAAACTTACTCCGAAGCTTTGCTTTTAAGCTAAGGATGGTGTGAGCCCGTTGATCAACGAATTGTTGTCTGGTCTCTGACAGATTTCTGAGCCCTATACCAACTCCGCACAAACTCGGGTGCTGGAGAGGTGAGTAGGACTTGCTTTTTACCTAACAAGAGCACAGGTCCCTCCTTTGGCCGCCAGCACTATGTACAATGCCTGACGGTTTTGAAGGGCCACCTGTCGGATCGCCCCTGTTTCTTTGGCCAGGGCTCTTAAACTTTCTTCAGTTTTATTTGCCATTATTTTAACTACTTCTTTTAACCTCAGGAGCCTTTTTGCCTGGTGTATTACTCCCCCAAGTGGGTTAAAGGAACTGCCAATAGTCTCTTCCCAGGTGTCATTACTGTTCCATATTGTGTTAAACGGACAAGGTCCTCCAGTGAGGTCTGGGGAATTGAGTGGGATAGCCAGGACAGGAACATCAGTTTGAGAGTGGGCTGGGATGTGGCTGCAGACCCAGCATTTAGAAATATTAAGGGTCTGAGCTATCCACCCTTGCTGCTGGATAAAAGAATTGTCATTGTGGACTCCCCAGACCTTCAGACACCAACAGACGAGGAACAGGCACCACCAGAGGCGCATGTTGGAGGCAGGGCCCTTCTGGTTCTGACAACCTCAACTGAGGGAACTGTAGTCACAGTTTTATGTCCACCAGGCAGCAGGCGCTAGGCTCACTACTGCTTTTTCTTGGGCCTTGCTTTAGGTAGTCGTCTGCTTCTGGCAACCCTTACGAGAACGTAGATTGTAAGGTATTGCAGGCTGTTCCTCTACGTCATCTTCTGGAGTCAAAATTGACTCTGCGTGGTCCTGAGGTGATGATTGGTTCGCTGGGGGTGGTACATTCTTACACGGCAAAGCATGTATTCATGCTTCAGATGCCAGACAGTTTAACAGCCGTCTGGGTAGTAAGCAGTGCCTGATGATTCTTTGATACTCTTTTTTAAGTCTTTTTGCTTCTTTCCTTGACTCTGGCTATAACAATGGCCTTCACACCTTATCTTTTCCTGATGCATTCATTCCTCATTCACACAAACAGATTGAGAATACAAACAGTAGTATTTTATATCGAGCAAAAAGGCATTGCAAATTAAACCTTGCTAAGTTTTACAATTAATAACCAAGACAATTTACATTGAGACCCAGGCCTTCAATGTTTCTCTAATTTACTTAACATAGACACAATAGAGAATCCTGTCTCTTAATACCTAAATCTTAAAACAAAGAGTTAGAGAGGGCCCAATTTGTAATGCATATGGGAAAACAGAATCTTATAGTCTCAGAGGGTCATTTCTTTCTGCTATTCAAAAAGGGTGGCTAGCAGGATGAAATCAAATTATACATTATAAAGTCCAGCTCCTACATATCCCCCTTTTGACACTAAGATTATCAATCGCCAGTGTCACTTCTTATGTAGTAAAATACTGGGAGGTGATTTCGGCCTATGGCTCTAGCTTTGCATACATTTGTGTTATCCACCAGCATATTTTAAACATTTCAATTAAACACATACAATTTAAAACCAAAAACAATTAGGGGTAGTAACGTTAGTATGCCAGTAGTTGTGGGAGACCATCCAGATAATATGAATGGTTCTGTTTCCCACATTGTTTTGTTTGTTTGTTTTTAGGAACTATGTTACCTTTTTACCTTTTTAAACAGATAATTGGTAACTGTTTGCCATTCAATGCCAAGACTGATAGAGAACTCAGCTAAATCAGTGCTTACAGTAAGCTGAGACTTTTTGGTTGTGGCAAATAGTAAATGTGATTATTGGTAAACACAGTACTTACATTACATGTACATTTGTCTACTGGTGGGTTGCTAACACTTTTATCCTTTTAAAACACTTCTTTCCAAGAATTAACACACACATTGCCCGTTATACAATACTTTGGTCTAATTATTAATTTTATCCCACATACAGGATCCTAGTGAGATGTCTTTACTACAGGGCTTTGGAGCAACAGGCATGGATAAGCATACCCACTTTTGAGGAGTCCACTTGGTACAACCTCTAGTGTCCAATAGTTTCCCTTCCTCCCCAGCCCACTGGCTTGAGGTTTGAGGTAGCCAGAAGGATCCCAGGTGCAATCTGTGGAGTGGGCTAACTTTCCATATCTTTGCTTCCAGAGCCTGTTGGTGTGCAATTTTAACAACAATTTCTTCACTTAACAAATTTTGTCTTACCGTACTGGAGACATACTGCATCCAGTTATATTGATAGGTATTAAACAATTATCTTTTTCTTTGCTTTAACAGATGTATTAAAACCTTAATATTCTCTGATATTACCCAAAACATCTTATGTTCTAAATATCTGCATTTTAGTACATTCCATAGCTATTGCAGTATGGTGTTTTTTTTAACTTTTATTTGTTTTTGTAATAGGTTGTTCTGTAGCTGGTATTAGCTTTTTCTGATTTTCTGAAAGACAAAAATAACATTTTTCTACCCCTTTCAGGGTGGCATTGATTGTTGCTTAAAAGATTCCTTTCTTTTACAAATACCCTTGCTGATTGCAGGCAAAACAGAGGAATTACCCCCATATTTCCTGGGGTTTTTTTTTTTTTTTTTTTTATATAGGCAGGCCAGGTTTTAATGGCTTCTACTTTTTAAGGGTTATGGGGAAATTATTCCACTGTTTAGTTATTAAATTCATGAGGTGGTGTACCTCAAGTTTTTCTTCTTATATAGCAGACCAAGTTTGTAATGTTTTTCCTGCTGTGTTAAGCTTTAAGTTTATTCACAGGTAATAGCTGAGAAGCATCATTACCATATTACCTTCAAGGATTTTTCTAAAAATCATACACACTATACGTTGTTACAGGGGTACTTACTAACATTAAATTTATTTCAATGTTTAATATTAACAATAACATTTAGCATCAAATCTCTTAAAGGGACCTTGTTATACCATGTCTTTTTTTTAGGTAATTTCTTTTGTGCTGGCAGTTTTCACCTTCCTTTATCAGTTAGGTAATTTGCATCAACACAGGCTTGGCTTTTGCATTCAAAGCCATCAGCAGAGCTCAGAGACTCTGTCTTAAAAGGGACACAATCAACTTCCACCAGAGTTTTGATTTCTTTCCACTTTCAACTCCTGCTTACAAAACACACAGAGATCTGAAAAAGAAAACAGTCTATTGCGGCACTTTTTGGAGCCCTAATAGGATTTTAATTCAGTAGCATATTTCATTTGTATTTCTTTTACCCCTTTTTACAATATACACTGCACATGTCCTAGGGAAAAAGCACATTCCTTCTATACTACAACTTTTTTTTTAAAACATTAGCCATATCAATTTTTACATACGATGTAACTGTTTTTTTTTCTTACAGAGTTTTCATGTACCCTTATCAAAAGTGACAGTCTGATTACACAGAGCCATTTTAAGGCTCAGTGTTTTTAACATTGCTTCTTTTTGTTTTGTGCACCTCACCTCTGCTGTTGCTTCAGAGGGGCACTGTTAAAATTTTTTTTTATTCTTTCACTACAGCTCTTATCTGCTATTGTTACAAAAAAAACCAACCAAACAAACAAAAAGACTCCAGAATCTCTCCCTATTCTTCTGATTTTGACTGCCCTATTGCAGCCGACTTGTTTTTTATTTAAAAAAACATTTTAAATTTTATAAAGAATCAAGTTACCCCTTAAGGGTTAAATGCTAAATCCCAAAGCCAAACAACACTAATTACCTGTGTCTTGCAAAAAGGTCTGTCAGTTTTGCAACTTTGAATTAAAAGTCAAATGAATTTTTAGCGGCATTAAAAACAAAAACAAAACCAATTTATCTTACACCTACAAAACAGGAGTTTTACAAACCAGATGTGCTGGTTTAGATTCTT
Source organism: Mauremys mutica (assembly GCF_020497125.1). Classification (NCBI taxonomy): domain Eukaryota; kingdom Metazoa; phylum Chordata; order Testudines; family Geoemydidae; genus Mauremys; species Mauremys mutica. The sequence continues at coordinate 18,644,050 of NC_059086.1, read as the reverse complement.
AGAACTTTACATATTTTCACAGACAAATAGATACATACACATTTTCTTTTCCTTAACATTCCTTTACACTGCTTTGTTTTTATATAGCTCTCTATATATTTGGATTATTTAAAGATGTTGAGTCTGAACTTTTGATGAACTTAAACTTAACCCAGATTTGATGTCTCTGTCTGAAACTTTTAATCAAAGCTCTGACCTGCGAACTACTCATGACACCCCCCTCCCCTTAAGTAGCCATCTCCCCCTTTGTCTTTTCTAATTTACATTTTAACCTGTTTTATCCTGTAAAATCTTGATTGATTATGCATGACCATTATGATCTGTTAATCACTTTGTTTACTTCTGTGTATAAATATTGATGCTCACCCCTAATAAACTTGCCACACTTACTCCGAAGCCTTTTAAGCTAAGGATAGTGTGAGCCCGTTGATCAACGAAGTGTTGTCTGGTCTCTGACAGATTGTGAGCCCCATACCAACTCCGCACGAACTCGGGTGCTGGAGAGGTGAGTAAGGACTTGCTTTTTACCTAACAATTTGGGGGCTCGTCCAGGATTTCCTTCTGGTGCGGTGCCTCTGTCCAGTGGCCAGACCACTCATATACGAATTGGCAGGCGCCACGGGAGATTTCTCCCAGCCAATTCAATATTGAGGGGTCGTGTACTGGACAGCAGGATAAACGCCAGTTGGAGGGCTCCTGTCAGACACCATGGGTCAAGGGACTAGCGTGCCTCTTGAGAGTCCGCTGGGGATTGTAAATAAGTTATGGAACGAAGGGAAACTCCCAGTACAGACAGGAATGTCTAGGAGGAAGTTGTACACAGTGTGTGTAAGGAATTGGACTGGGTATACCGTGGTATTGGCCGACCCGGAGATGAGGTGGCCTTCGTATGGCTCTTTCGAACAGGCGGCCTTAAGAGGAGTAAGGAGCCAGATCGAAAAAGACCATCCGGGACAGTTATGTTACTGGTTTTGTTGGGACACAGCAGCAGAGCTGTGGAAATCTTTAAAAATTATGGCAGTCAGGTATTCTCCCGAGAGTGAATCCCCTCCATGTTATTTCGATGAAGAGTATAAACCACGGCGTGTTTTGACTTGTCAGTTGGTCCCCACTGCACCTGCCCCTATTCCTCCACAGGGGGGCTCTCTCCAGAGCGCAGAGGGGAATCTGCAGGACTCCAGATTGGAATCTCTGCAGAGGGATAAGGAGGAAATGGAAGGGCACACCTCGGGAGGAGTAATTACTAGGCAAAAGATCAAGCAGATGCAGCAGGATGCATACCCCTCCCCTGAGGATAGCCCAGAGGCTGCCTCCGCCAAACTTTTTGTAAGTAGAGAAATGCCTTTACAGGTGCACGACCAACCTTTTGTGGACAATAATGGCCAGTTACAACATACTAATATTGTGGAATATAAAGGATGGCTAGAATGGGACTTGAAAAAGTGGGGACGGTTGTCAGGGTCCTTTGGGGAAAATCCCCGAAAGATCACAGAACTTTTAAAAAGATTGTTTTCAAGTCATAATCCTACTTATACGGATGTAGATCAGTTGTTAAGTAGAGTTTTGACCGGAGAGGAACGTAGTAGATTGTGGATGGCAGAAAGGACATGGGGGGATAGCGATGCGGTTAATACCACTTGGATGGATAGGCGGGATCAAGCCGCCGGCTGGAATCCCCTAGACTGGAGTCAGCAAAGGCTGACTCAGCTGCGGACAGATCGAGAGCGATTGTTAGAGAGACTCAAAGAAATGGCTCGCCGCTCGCCTAATCAGGCTAAGTTCATGCAGATTCGGCAGGAATCTGATGAGCCACCCAGAAAGTTCTGGTCGAGGCTATTGGAGGGGGCCCGAATGTTCACTCAGATGGATCCTGAGAGAGAAGCAGACCACCCTACTCTTATTTCGTTTTTTGTAAATCAGTCAGTACCCCCTGTAAGGGATTATTTCTTACAGTTTCGCCCTGGTTGGGGAGGTGAGTCAGTCACTTCAGTGTTGGACGTAGCTGATTTTGCATGGAAGAAAGAAAGGGAAAGTAGTAAAAAGAAAGAGAAAAAGGAAGAATATAAGTTGATGGCTTTAGCTTTTCGCGGTGGTATTCGAGGCAGAAGCTGTGGCCGTGGCAGGGGATTTCAGGGTGCTCGGGGAAGAGGGTCCTGGCAACCCCAGCCACCAGGAAATTGTTTTCAGTGCGGACAGCCCGGTCACTTTAAACGTGAATGCCCCTGGGGACGCCCAGAGGGTCCGGTCGCATCTGCAGATACTTACACCAGGGACGAATACACCCCTGCACCACCAGCCCAGCCCATTCCTCAGGCCTGGATCAACTACGGGCAACAGCAGCAGCTGCAGAAAACTCAGCCTTCTCAATGACGGTACCCCGGGGGCGAAGGCAAACAATGTGATGGTCTTATTTCCTTAATGTCTTTAGCCGGCTCCTTCCTCACTTTCTCCCCTCCCAGCAAAGAGCCTCGTCTAACCCTTTCAGTCCAAGGACTGCCTGTCTCTTTCCTCATTGATACTGGAGCTACTTTCTCTCTTTTAAATCATGCCCCCTCTCCCTGGCTATCCTCTGAGGTTAAAACTGCAACTGGGGTGGAGGGCAACCCACAGTCTCTGGGACTCACTTTGCCTCTAAATGTTATTTATGCTGATAAATGTTTTTCTCACCGTTTTCTTTTTTCCCCAGCTTGTCCGATCCCTTTGATGGGCCGGGATTTACTCTGTAAGCTTGAGGCTACTTTAACCTGCACTCCTGAAGGGGTAGGATTATTGATGACAGTGTTAGGAGATTCGGCCCCAACTCAGGGTAATTGGGAAACCCCCCCCTCTCTCTCCCCTGACCTCACTGACTTGCCTTTAACTCTCTGGGGAATTTCTGACACTGATGTTGGCCTGCTCCTTTCGGCAGAGCCAGTAAGAATTCAAGTGAAGCCCTCCTTAGCCCCCCCCGTCAGTCCCCCAATACCCTCTGTCGCTGGAAGCCCGGAAGGGCATCCACCCCATTATCGAGGGATTCATTGCACCAAGCTAGTCCGCCCTCAGCGCACTCCCTGTAATACCCCTATACTGCCTGTCAAAAAGCCTCCTAAAAAGGACGGAGACCCTATTCGTTGGCGCTTTGTACAGGATCTACGGGTTATTAATCAGTATGTGGTCCCTCTTCATGCAGTAGTTCCTGATCCAGCTACTATCATCAGCCAAATCCCCTGGGATGCTAAGTGGTTCACTGTTATTGACTTAAAATCAGCCTTTTTCAGCATTCCTGTGCACCCAGACTCTCAGTATCTCTTTGGTTTCACCTGGGAGGGACAAAGTTATGTCTGGCAACGACTTCCTCAAGGCTACAGAGACAGCCCCACGATTTTCAGCCAATGCCTCCGCCACGACTTGGAAGGCTTCACCAGTCCGCAGGGATCCACGTTAGTCCTATACGTAGATGACATCCTATTAGGTAACCGCGAAGAAGCCGCCCTCCGCATCGATGGTAAGGCACTTTTATTATACCTACACACCAGAGGCCACAAGGTAGACCCTAACAAGATTCAGTGGGTCTCACAGAAGGTCCGATATCTGGGCTTCCTGTTAACCCCAGAGGGGAGACAAATGGACCCAGTCCGCATAAAGACTATCCAAAACTGCCCTCTGCCAAACACCAAGAAACAACTTCGAGGTTTCTTAGGATTAATTGGCTTCTGTCGCCCTTGGTTGCCGTCCTGCGGGGAGTTAAGCAAACCGCTCCACCGACTCACTGCTAACCTTGCTCCTGACCCTTTGCAGTGGTCCCCAGACACGATCCAAGCCTTTCAGTTACTCAAGGACAGTGTGGCCTCCTCCATGTCTCTCCGCCCCCCCAATTACAGCAAACCCTTTCACCTTTTTGTCCACGAGAGGGGCGGAATTGCTAGTGGCGTCCTTACCCAGCTGAGCGGGCCCCACCATTTCCCGCTTGCTTTTTACTCTCAGCAGATCGACCCTGTCGCTCAGGGAACCCCATCTTGCACCCGGACTCTGGCAGCAGCTGCCCTGCTGATCACAAAGGCAAAGAGCCTGACCCTGGGTCATTTTACCACGGTTTGGACCTCTCATGCCTTGTCAGCCCTTCTGCGTAGGGGCACGACCCAAGTCTTTTCGGCCCATCGTCAGCAGCAGCTAGAGGCCGAACTCCTAGAAGACACTAACCTAATTTTTAAAAGGTGTGGGCCCCTTAATCCAGCTACCTTGCTTCCTGACCTGCCAGTCCTCCAGGATCAGCACGACTGTGTAAAAGTAGTTCATAGCATCTTACAGATAAAAAACAACCTGTTTAATGTGCCACTGAACAACCCTAATTGCATCCTCTTCTCGGACGGAAGCTCCTTCTATGTTAATGGCAAGCGTTTCATCGGTTATGCAGTCACCTCTGAATGGGACATTCAAGAGGCCGCCTCACTGCCAGGCAACTGGGAAGCCCAAGCCGCCGAACTCTGTGCCCTGGCCCGAGCTTGCCAGTTGGCCGCTGGTAAGACTGTTACCATTTTTACTGATAGCAAGTATGCTTTTGGAGTTGTGCATTGTCACATCCACCTCTGGAAGTTTCGAGGTTTCCAGACAGCTGCCGGTAAACCCATTCAGCACCTCCCCCTCATCCACAAGCTTTTGGACGCCCTCCAAGAACCCTCGGTCCTGGCTGTAGTTCACTGCCGGGCCCATACTAAAGATGATAGCCCCGTCACCCGTGGGAATGCCCTGGCTGACGCCTCCGCCAAGGCGGCTGCCGTCTTACCCTTAGCCATGCCCACGTTGGCTATTGTAACTTCCTCCTTTACTCCACTGCACCCCGTACTGGTACCCGCTGCTGAACTACAGTCGTGGGAGAGCCTCGGAGCCACTCTGGTCAAAGGGACCTGGCTTATGCCGGATGGCCAAGCCTGCCTCCCTCGCTCCACATACCCCGTGACAGTTCGCTGGCACCATGATAAGGGGGGTCACTACGGCACGCACGCCCTTGTGGACACCATCGCTTGCTTTTGGTATGCTCCAGGCATTCAACCCTACTGCCTGTCAATAGTGAAAGCATGCAGCACATGTCAGCCTAATGGACCTGCTCCGCCTCTTAACAAAATTAAGGGTGAAAGACCTCCGCCTGCTGCTCCATTTCAACATCTTCAAATTAACTTTGCAAATATGCCAAAGGCTTTTGGAAAAAAGCACCTCCTTGTTTTGGTTTGCCCTCTGACTTCATGGGTCAAAGCTTTTCCTACTGCTAATTGTACTGCTGCCACAGTGGCAAAAATTCTCCTTAGAAACATTGTACCCCGTTTTGGCATCCCTCTCGTGCTTGACTCAGATCGCGGACCCCACTTTACTGGTAATGTCCTTGGCCGTTTAGAACAAGGACTGGGCATTTCACACTCCTTTCATACACCCTACCACCCCCAGTCTAGCGGAAAAGTTGAGCGTATGAATAGAAAGCTTAAGCTTACATTGGCTAAATACTGTCAGGAAACAGGGTTAAAGTGGCCTCAGGTACTTCCCTTGGTCCTGTTTCACCTTCGTACTCGCCCAACCCGTGTATTGGGATTATCCCCCTTTGAACTGCTCTATGGACACCCCCCTTTCAAAGGCGGGGCGCTACCACGTGCTGATGTTTCACTATTGGGAGGGGATCATATGACCGCGTGCCAGTTTCTCTCCCTACAGGCTCGCCTCCGTACCCTTTGGAAAGCCTCGCAGTTTTCCCAGACCGTGCCACTAGAAGAACAGATCCACTCGTTCCAACCAGGGGACTTCGTCTGGGCCAAAAAGTTCGTTCGTGGCGACACCCTCCAGCCGAGGTTTACTGGACCCCACCAGGTTCTTTTAACAACCCAGACTGCAGTGTTCCTGGAAGGACGCAAATCCTGGATCCACCACTCCCACGTCAAGCCAGCCGTAGTGGACCACAGTGATGGACCAGCAGCTCTTGCCACCACTAAGGACACTGCCTCTGACCAGTGGACCAGCTTACCTCTTTCAGACATCAGACTTAAATTGACTCAAAAAAAATGAGAGGACCTTTTATTCTGACAACTGTATGTTTTTTATTATGTCTTTTTAGTTTATTTTCTGCTTATGAAGATAATGCTTTTATTAGATATTCCCACGAGGTTAAAACTCGTATTTTAGGAAATAGAAGTAATTGCTGGGTATGTACTCAATTTCCAGTAAATGCAGAACAGGAACTCCCCTTCACACCCATTCCCCTGACCACTGCTAATATGACTTGGATGCCACCGGCTAGAGTAAAAGATCCAGTCCAACACAATCTTACATGGGACAAAACAGGAGTGCCAATTAACAGATATCTCAGGGTAACAAATCAGACAGGATCACTGTGTTTTATTAAAGAAAAGGGGTCAACTTTTGTGGGAACCAGTAAATGCAACATGTATTTTAATGGCACCGCCTTTAGTAAAAATCTTGGCTTCAAGCCTTGCGCATCCCACTTATCCCATATGTGGATCCCTCACCCCGATACAACCTTTTCATGGGTGGGCAAGCCTTCAGAGTCAGCTTTTAAGAAGCCCTGCTCAGATCACGAGGGTGTCCAACTAATTGTTAAGGGATATACAATTGCCTTCTACAACTGCTCAAGCAGTACTACACTGCACTTTGAAAACACCACTACCAAATTGTGCCTCTGCGGTTCGCACAACGACCCCTCTGCGTTACCAGGGGAACAGTGGTCCAACGGGTGGTGGGTTACCTCCTACTTTGAGAAATGGAATACCCGAAACGCAATGTATGGAACATACTGGGTGTGCGGGCCCAAAGCTTATTACTTTCTCTCCCCTGATTGGGCAGGGTCATGTTATTTAGCGTGGCTCACACCGCCTTCTCGCATCTCCCTCACCCCCCCCATTTTCCCCACGTTCGTAACATCCGTGAAACCTTCAGAGATATTAATATCCGTGATGGTTTGTCGTGGCAGAGGTGGGCTGGTCTTATTAGCTTGAGGGGTGGTGTCATCCGTCTACAGGGACTACTAGAATCTTTAACCAATAAAACTGCAACCCTATTTAAGAATCAGGCCGGGGAAATGTCCCAACTGCGCCAGTTAGCTTTGCAAAACCGAATGGCTTTAGACATAATGTTAGCAGCCCAGGGAGGAACTTGCGCCCTCATAAATGAAGAATGCTGTGTTTTTGTAAATGACACCTACCCTGACACCTTTCAACGTACCAAACATCTAAGGGAAATGGCTAAGAACTACTCCTCTGGCCAGCCACCTTATAATTGGTGGGGAGCCTTATGGAATTGGCTGCCTGGATTTGGGTGGGTTAAAAAACTCTTGGTAGGTATTGTTGGGGCCATAGTAATCCTTATAATACTGTGTTGCTGTATTCAGTGTGTCCCCTCCCTCATAAACTCATGTGGGTCAGTTTATTCTTTTCCTACTTCAGCCAAAGGCCTTACTCTCTTCGAGTTGGCTCAGGCTGAAATTGCCAAGTGGCCCTTGGCTCCTTAAAATGGGGTGTAGCTTTTGGTAAATAGTTATCCCAAAGCTACAAATGGAGGAATGTTGAGTCTGAACTTTTGATGAACTTAAACTTAACCCAGATTTGATGTCTCTGTCTGAAACTTTTAATCAAAGCTCTGACCTGCGAACTACTCATGACACCCCCCTCCCCTTAAGTAGCCATCTCCCTCTTTGTCTTTTCTAATTTACATTTTAACCTGTTTTATCCTGTAAAATCTTGATTGATTATGCATGACCATTATGATCTGTTAATCACTTTGTTTACTTCTGTGTATAAATATTGATGCTCACCCCTAATAAACTTGCCACACTTACTCCGAAGCCTTTTAAGCTAAGAATAGTGTGAGCCCGTTGATCAATGAAGTGTTGTCTGGTCTCTGACAGATTGTGAGCTCCATACCAACTCCGCACGAACTCGGGTGCTGGAGAGGTGAGTAAGGACTTGCTTTTTACCTAACACAGGCATTCTTTTGGAAAAGGGCCCATTTTCCCTTCAGAATGGCTGCAAAGAAACCAAGAATTCTCTTTCTTTAACATGGTCCTTTTTAACATTTTCACAAAGTTTAACTGCTTAATTCTCTCCAGCCTTTGTAGAGTTAACTTTTCACTCTCTTTCCTTAAATCACTTGTTTATCTCCCAAAATAACACCTTTATCACCTCAGATTTCACCATTTTAAGTATTGTTCCAGGGGTTCATGCCCGCACTTACTGCTTTTCTTACTCCTTACACTATGCCCTTAGGGCTTCCAACCTGTTTTTCAGTTTCTTTATCTGTTGCTTGCCTGCTTTTCTGGGCCTGATCCTGTTTTTTTTTTCCCCAATGAACCGTTTGTGAGTGATATTGTGGTCACTTCACAATTTTGAAATAAATGTTCAAGGAAAGGGACCAGGAAGGGTGGGGGCTAGTTGAGGAGCCCACCTTCTTTGCTGAATTGGTAGTGGAACACTAAAGAATCAGTTTTTGAGGCAGACAACAAAGGGGAACAGAACAAGGGGCTTTTTGTCCTTTTAACAATGAGATGGGAGTATTAAGGGGGTTGGATCGATCCGGGGTGGGTTTTTGAGAACGGGGTAAAGGGGAGCGCTCGGTCTGGTGGTGGGAGAGGAGGCTTTTAATAAAGCTTTCAACTTATTATTTGAATATTTGAGAGAGGTGAGTTTTTGATTTTGTCCAGCTACGATTTGCCTCTTCCCACCACTGAATGAAACAATTAACCTCTTCTTTAGCCAATTTAGTTTTAGGTTGGCCGAGTTTGTCCTTTAAGACATCCACTCGGTCTTGTTCCAAGATTTTAACAGTCGCCACTGAGTTTTGGGATCCCCCTGATTTAGCCTAGACCATTTTTCCAGAAATTTACAGGAGTCTGGACCCTTCTTACAGGAGTCTGGACCCATCCTAAATACATAAAATGAGCCGGCGTTCGTTTAGGGAACTGTCCCGACTTAGACGTCTGGTTACCCATACAGGAGGATTTCACACACCAATCGCACAAGAAGGAAATTCGGGTTCGTCAGAGCAATGCCTGGTGCAACACACAAAAGGAGCCCACAGGCTACTGCCTCAATTGCCCTTGCTTTCACACCCAGGGTTTTACCCAAAGTGTGGTGCGGCTGCAATTGTGGAGATTCCACTCACTCAGACCGCAGGGACAGGAACCCCTTGGTCCGCCGATCCCCGGACGGAGATGGCACCCAGACTCAAACACTCCACAGGAAGACGGATAGACACAGAGACAGGACAGTCCTCAGTCCGGACAAAACAGAAATAATTACCTGACCAGATTCCTGATGTCAGATCCTGGGACCCCTACCAGAACAGAGTGGAAACCAACAGGTTCAATGGCGTAGACTTCACTGTGGTTGTGCACCTTTCCGTTCTGGTGGAGGACCGCTCGGGCCAAATGCCCAGGTGCCGGCTGCCACGGTCGTCCTACAAAAACAGTCTGGAATCACACAGCCCCAGTGAAGACGGTTGCCATCTCGGTGGAACCTCCAAATTGTCAAAGTTAGACTCAGGACTCACAGTTTGTCAGACCACTCTGTTTTATTAGCACAACGCTCTGCTAATAACACCCAGATAATGTGAGCACCATGCAAGACACAAACTATCTTATTTATACAGATAAAAGGGTGAGAACTTAACAAGATAACAAAGGAAGCAGAATCAGATAAGTTTACCTGGGCTAGGCATGCATATCTTATTTCCTTACTAACTATTACCCATCTTCTGTTAATGTTTCGCCATTAGCACCATGGTTTATGCCTAATGTTTCTTTTCCTGGCACCTGTATTTCAACATTTCTTATTTCTGCTTAAAGGTACATACAACATTTCTTTAATCCATTCTTATTTTTACAATATAATTCATTCTACTTTCACAGTGGTTAGGCACTGAAATACATAGCCAAGGGAGCTTGTGGAATCTCCATCACTAGAGATTTTTAAGAGCAGGTTAGACATTCCCATACCAGGGATGGTCTAGATGGTGCTGGTCCTGCCATGAGTGCAGGGGACTGGACTAGATGATCTCTCGAGGTCCCTTCCCGTCCTAGGATTCTATGATTCTATTAAATGTGAATGTTCTATCAAGTATATATGTGTCTTATTGCATTAATCATTGTCACATGCTGTCATATGTATGTGACAGGGCACTTATAATCTAATCATCACTAGATAATGAGATAACACTGACTCTGTCAAGGGGGGCAAATGTAGCCAAGGGTTTTAGTTTGGTTTTCATTTATTGTGTGATGTTATAATTACATTCTATATACTCCTTATATGTTAATCAGAATTTGATTTATAGAATTAGAAAAGACTAAAATGAAGCAATATTTAAAGGAACTAGGTAATAAGTCAGACAAGCTGAAATGCAAGAAGCCTGTGGGCTAAGGCCTGCAAGATTAGCTATTTTAGGCTTTGAAAACGTGGTGTAAGTTGGTAACCTAAAAAGAACCCGATGCCCTAAAATTCTAAGAAAAGAGGCAGAAACGGGTAATATTGAGAAAGTCAAAGTGGGAAAGTTAAATTTTAATCATAAAAATGCTGTAACAACAAAATGTGCTTGTAACACGTGCCTTAAACCACAAGACAAAGGCGGGACATCAACCTACCCAGCCTATAGGATTCGGGGTCCCTCGTGTCTCCAGGGAACATAGACCGATAAGAAAGAGAAGGACGATGCTGTCATGTATATGTGCCGAATGTAGGTATAGACAGCGTCACAGTATCAAAAAGGGTGCCCAAAGTAGGCAAACTGAGCTTCCTACAGGAAACTCCAGCAGGAACCACTCCCATAGTAACAATCAATCCATGTGAGGGCCGACGGAGTTTGAGAGGGCTGACAGATTCTAATGCCGGCTAGGAGGATGTAATTCTGTCTATATTTATAATTAGTGCATGGCACACATCTTGATTTAGAATTAGATGTGCTGTAACTTTTATGATTTTATTGCCAACTTTAATGAAACTGCTAAAAGAGAGAGGTTCTTGTAATTGTATGTGTTACTTGCCTATGGTTTCCTGTGTTCCTATGGGCTCCAGATCTAGAACAGAGACAACTCAGTTGAACTTGAGACTGTAGCCACCAGAGCTGAACCCAGGGAAATGTGATTGACGTTAAATAGAATGAAAGGCTCCAGATTTGGTACTGAAACCCAGGACCATAGAAAACGCAGGAAACCATAAAGAACATGTGGAACCATAGTAAACACAGAAACCCAATAAGAAACAAAGGTTTTAAGAAAAAAATAATATATCTAGGTCAAAAGTCATAATGGGAAGGCAAGTCACTGCATACATTCCACAATAGACTTTCAGACGCTTGGCTCCCTAATGAAATGCCTGGCAAGGAAACAAACCCACAATGTATTAATTTGTTTGTTAACAATTCTTCACCAGCAGTTTGGGGTAAAGTAATAATATATGTTAACCCTGGAAGCACTCTGCCAGGAGTGCTGGACTTATTGTCTAAAGCTTAGAGTTATATTCAAACCGAAGCAAGAAATCCCAAGAGAAATCATCCTCCTATTGCTATTGTTCAAGGAGCCTCTGATAAAGCAGTAGTTAAAGTAAAGGTACAGACAATAATAGTTAAAAAGAACCATAAGCCCCAAACAAAATGTCCAAAATTACAAGAAGGCCCTAACTATGTACCGTTTCCTAACTGTCCGAACTATGTACCACTTCCTAACTGTCAGGGTGGTTAGGCACTGGAATACATTGCCAAGGGAGCTTGTGGAATCTCCATCACTAGAGATTTTTAAGAGTAGGTTAGACATTCCCATACCAGGGATGGTCTAGATGGTGCTGGTCCTGCCATGAGTGCAGGGGACTGGACTAGATGATCTCTCGAGGTCCCTTCCCGTCCTGGGATTCTATGATTCTATTAAATGTGAATGTTCTATCAAGTATATATGTGTCTTATTGCATTAATCATTGTCACATGCTGTCATAGGTATGTGACAGGGCACTTATAATCTAATCATCACTTGATAATGAGATAACACTGACTCTGTCAAGGGGGGGGGGGGAAATGTAGCCGAGGGTTTTAGTTTGGTTCTTCTTCGAGTGATTGCTCCTATGCATTCCAGTTAGGTGTGCGCGCCGCGCGTGCACGGCTCTTCGGAACATTTTTACCCTAGCAACACTCGGTGGGTCGGCTGGGCGCCCCCTGGAGTGGCGCCACTATGGCGCAGGATATATACCCCTGCCGACCCATCCGCTCCTCAGTTCCTTCTTCCCGCCCGTGACGGCCAGTTGGAACAGTGGAGCGCAGCTTAACTGACCTCCACTTCCCTAGCTACTCGTAGTTTCTCTCGTTCTGTTTACAGTTGTAGTTAACTTTATTTTGTTTGTAGAATAGTATTTATTTTACAGGGGTTCGGGGTTTATCCCCTTCCCCTCACCCGGTACCGGGTCCGATGCCCGGTCCACAGGGTTGTGTAATGCTCGGCCGGCCATAAGCCGCTGCCGACAAGAGACCCTCTCTTAAGTGCCTCGAGGGATCTCACCACACAGATAAGTGCCGCTTTTGTGAGGCCTTTCATCTGAGAACAAAGGGGAGCGGGACTTTCCCCTCAAGCAGCTCCTGAGGGAGGCAGCTCTTGCTCCTCCGCTCTCGGCGCCGAGCGCTGGTTAATCTTCAAGGAGCGCTCCCTCGGCACCGGATCGCCGGTACCGCTAAGGCCTCTCGGCACCGACCGTCGCCGACGTCCCTGCTCCGCAGCTGAGCGCGATGCTCAGTCGGCTCGCCCGGCACCGATGTCTGCCACGGCACCGACAATATCCGCACCATTAACTCCGGCCAGGCAAGAGCCGTCGAGTCCGGTGCTGGAAAGCTCCCCGGTACGGACCGTGGTCGAGCTCGCTATGAAGCTGCGTCCGAGCCGCCTGCTCCGCAGCCGAGCGCTATGCTCAGTGGGATCGCCCGGCACCGATGTCTGCCGCGGCACCGACGATATCCACACCATCAACTCTGACCAGGTAAGAACCATTGAGTCCGGTGTTGCAAAGCTCCCCGGTACGGACCGCGGTCGAGCTCGCTAGGAAGCTGTGTCCGAGCCGCCTGCTCCGCAGCCGAGCGCTATGCTCAGTCGGATCGCCCGGCACCGATGTCTGCCACGGCACCGACGATATCCGCACCATCAACTCCGGCCAGGTAAGGACCGTCGAGTCCGGTGCTGGCTAGCTCCCCGGTACGGACCGCGGTTGAGCTCACTCTGAAGCTGCATCCGAGCTGCCTGCTCCGCAGCCGAGCGCGATGCTCATTCGGATTGCCCGGCACCGATGTCTGCCGCGGCACCGGCACTATCCGCACCATTAACTCCGGCCAGGCAAGAGCCGTCGAGTCCGGTGCCGGTAAGCTCCCCGGTACTAACCGTGGTCGGGCTCGCTAGGAAGCGGCGTCCGAGCCACCTGCTCCGCAGCCGAGCGCTATGCTCAGTCGGATCGCCCGGCACCGATGTCTGCTGTGCACCGACGATATCCGCACCATCAACTCCGGCCAGGTACGGACCGTCGAGTCCGGTGCTGGCAAGCTCCCCGGTACGGACCGTGGTCGAGCTCGCTCTGAAGCTGCGTCCGAGCTGCCTGCTCCGCAGCCGAGCGCGATGCTCAGTCGGACCACCCGACACCGATGTCTGCCGCGGCACCGACAATACCCGCACCATTAACTCCGGCCAGGCAAAGCCGTCGAGTCCAGTGCGGGAACGCTCCCCGGTACGGCCCGTGGTCGAGCTCGCTATGAAGTGGCGTCTGTGGTGCGAGCTGTGGTCGAGCTCACTATTCCCTCCACGCCGGAAACATTTCCACAGCGAGGGAGTTGCTGGCGAGGGCAGAGCCTGCGCTGCCTCAACCCCCGGCACCGCCGGTGCGGGTTACATAGTCAATCGGCAAGCCTGCCTTGATCAGTCCACCCTCCGTCGGCACCGCAGAGCGGCACCGTTTACGATCGCGGTCCCGCAGATGTTCTAGGTCCCGCCGATCGAGGTCCCGACGCCGCTCTCAGTCTCGGCACCGTTCTCCATGTCGGTACCAGTAGTACTCGCGGCACCGGTCAGCGTCCCGCAGCACCGATCCATCCCGGTACCGATCCCGGGCGCAGCGTCGAGTGACGTCAGTTACAGACGCAGACTCTACCATGGGCTTTTCAGCTCCTCCAGGGCCATCCAGACACGCATCAGTGTCGTTCCGTGCGGACGCTTCCTATGCGTAGGACTCTGTTTTCCGATGGGCCCTCCAGAGTCTTCCAGGAGACCTATCAGTGGTCATTTTGGACGCCTTGGGTGTCCTACCACGCCAGCGGCGTACCAGTGATCCCATCTCGCTCCGCTCCGTCGGAGCTCTGGGTGCCAGAGGTCACAATTAGCTGTCCCCCTCTGACCGGTATGGAGCAAGCCCCGGTTCATCCACCGGGCTCCCCGATCCCGCCGGATCAGGAGGTCGTCCAGGAGCGCGAGCCCACACAGGACCCGCTTCTCCCTGGCCTTTCTTCTTCCTCCTCCCCGGATAGGGGGGGCAGGAACATACTCCTCGGGCCCTCCTCTAATCCAAACGCACCAGCCCCTATATCTAAGGAGGCTAGGCGTATGGTCTTACTGGGCCGTAAGCTATACTCGGCGGGGGCCCTGCAACTTCGTGTGGCAGACTGGCAAGCCCTGCTTAGCCACTACTATGGGTGGCAGCCAAATTTACAGAGGCGGTTCTTCAGAACTCCTGCTCTGGCCTCGGGGGTGGCCACAAGATGGCTCCAGTTATCGAGCCTTCCCTCGCAGCTGCGGCACACTGTACAGGACTTGCCCTTCAATGACAATGGCCTGTTCCCTGGAAACACTGGCCCTAAGCGGCAAAGCCTAGAGGGCAGCAGGGTCGCTTTGAGCTCTCTCTCTGTCGGCATACACACGCCGGTAATTCAGAACCGACATTGCCGTCCCCAGCGTATCCGCTCTTTCCCTGCGCCTTGCCAAAGTCAGTACTTTGCCAGCGGGCGTGGCTTACGCGCTCGTGGGCGTCAATCCGGACCCCAAAGGTACAGGAGGTACCTAAGGATGAAACCTATCCCCTAGGCGAAGGGAGGTCTCAGACCTATCCTAGCCCTGCGGGACCGTGACAAGTCACGATGCAGATAAGTTCCGCACGGTACCCAGGGGGGACGTCAATCCCATCCTTGGATCCCGGAAACTGGTACGCCGCCCTCCATATGCAGGGCGCATGTTTCACATCACTATTTCTTCTCCACACAGAAGGTGCCCTCGTTTGGGGCCTACCGTCGTTTCCAGTATACGGCCCTCCCGGCTGGCCTCTATACAGCCCAAGTGTATGCAAAGTGCAGGGCTGTAGTCGCCGCGTCTCTTCGCCACTGTCGGATACACGTTCTCCGTATCTAGACGATTGGCTCATTCAAGGGACCACCAGGCCCAAGTTACCAGTCGTGTGGGCATCGACACGGACCTATTCCCGTGTCTAGGCCTGATGATCAATGGAAAAATCCACTCTCATTCCCACACAGGGAATAGAATTCATTGGGGCCACCCTGGCCTCCAGTCTCTCCAGAGCCTGCTTACCTCAGCCTCGGTTTCAGGCGAGGGTAACGATTGTACAAGGCCTACGGTCCTTCCCGACAACTTTGGCTCGCACTTGCCTAGGTTTCCTGAGTCACACGGCTGTCTGCACGTTTGTAACCGAACATGCCAGGCTTCGCCTCCGTCCACTTCAATTGGGGCTCACCTGGGTGTACCACCCGGGCAGAGATACCATACTCGTGGTCGTCTCGTTCCCCCCGAGCATCCTAGGCTCCCTCGACCGGGAGTCAGCGCCCTCCCTGGTGTATCCATGGAGGCTGTTCCATTCACCCCTCGGGGTCCCTCCGGACAGACACCCCATCTCTCGGCTGGGTGCTCCCCTGGCTCGGCTTCGCACTCACGGCCTTTGGTCGGCGCGAGAGATGGCCTTACACATCAATGTCCGAGAGCTGAGACCGGTCTGCCTTGTGTACCAGGCGTCTCAGCTGGCGGATCGCCTCAGCAGATCCTTCCTGTCTCGCAAGTGGTCGTTTCCTCCGGACATTATCCATTCCGTTTTCCGGACGTGGAGCTTTTCCCTCATAGCCTCCTCGCTCTCGCAAGAACGAAGAGAGAAAGAAGTTCTCCTCGTTCCAAGGCCTCTCCCCAGGCTCGGTCTTGGGGGGGTTTCCCTGAGGCCGTGGATCAGCCATCTGCTGTACGCCTTTACACTGTTCCCGCTGGTTCACAGGGTCCTGCTAAAACTCCGCAGGGACAGAGCGCACCTGATCGTGATCGCTCCAGCGTAACCCGGGCAGCACTGGTGCACCATGTTGCTACACCTGTCGGTAGCCAACCCTCTCTGCCCAGACCCCGTGTCGCGGGATCACAGCGAGCTTCACCACCCTTGTACTCCCTGCACCTCACAACAGGACTGCAGCGTGGCTAACCCGTTCCGAGTTACGTGGTTCTGCCTCGGGTCTACAGGATTCTCCGGGGTGGTAGAAAATCTTCCACTCGGTTAATGTATCTGGCCAAGTGGACGCGTTTCTCCTGCTGCTTCGAAACACGCAATGTTTCTCCCGCCGAGGTCCCGATCCATTCCATCAGGTTCCTCAGGGCTTGGAGCGTTTATACCCCCCAAGTGGGGCCCCGCCATAAACCTGGGTCCTCAACCTGGTTCTAACCAGTCTATGCCTGCCCTATTTGAGCCAATCTCAGCATGCTCATTGATATACCTGTCCTGGGAGACGGTTTTCCTGTAGCCTTTCAAACGGCCAGACGAGTCTCCGAGATACAGGCTCTCACAATAGGCCCACAGTATAATGTGTTCCTCTAGGACAAGGGCAGTTCTTACCACGTCCGCCCTGCCTCCCTAAGGAGGTGTCGGCCTTTTATATCTACCAGGATGTCTTCCTTCAGGTCTTCTTTCCGAAGCCACTCTCATTGCAAGGAGAACAACAATTGCACTCCTTCGACGTCCGTAGGGCGTCCGCAATCTATATCTGGCGGACAGAGCCCTCTCGTAATGCCCCCAAACCGTTGTCGTACCGGCATACCGGACGAAGGGCTTACCTGTCTCCTCCTAGAGGATTTCATATTCAATGACATTGTGCATCCGCACCTCCTGGATTTTTGGCCCATGTTCCATGGAGCCATCTTACTGCACATTCCACCAGGGCTCAGGCTTCTCTGCTGCCTTCCTGGCTCACATACCCTTTCAGGGGATGTGTCGTGCAGCTCCCTGGTCCTCGATCCACACTTTTGACTCATTGGTCCAAGAGTCCATAGCTGATGCAGCCTTTGGCTTAGCAGTTTGCATTCTGCAACATCTAACTCCGACCCCACCGCCTACGTAAGGCTTGGGAATCACCTAACTGGAATGCATAGGAGCAATCACTCGAAGAAGAAAAGACGGTTACTCACCTGTAGTAACTGTTGTTCTTCGAGATGTGTTGCTCCTATCCATTCCAGACCCGCCCTCCTTCCCCACTGTCGGAGTAGCCGGCAAGAAGGAACTGAGGAGCGGATGGGTCGGCAGGGGTATATATCCTGCGCCATAGTGGCGCCACTCCAGGGGGCGCCCAGCCGACCCACCGAGTGTTGCTAGGGTAAAAATGTTCCGAAGAGCCGTGCACGCGCGGCGCGCACACCTAACTGGAATGGATAGGAGCAACACATCTCGAAGAACAACAGTTACTACAGGTGAGTAACCGTCTTTTTTCATTTATTGTGTGATGTTATGATTACATTCTATATACTCCTTATATGTTAATCAGAATTTGATTTATAGAATTAGAAAAGACTAAAATGAAGCAATATTTAAAAGAACTTGGCAATAAGTCAGACAAGCTGAAATGCAAGAAGCCTGTGGGCTAAGGCCTGCAAGATTTTAGCTTAGCTATTTTAGGCTTTGAATACAAAACGTGGTGTAAGTTGGTAACCTAAAAAGAACCTGATGCCCTAAAATTCTAAGAAAAGAGGCAGAAATGGGTAATATTGAGAAAGTCAAAGTGGGAAAGTTAAATTTAAATCATAAAAATGCTGTAACAACAAAATGTGCTTATAACACGTGCCTTAAACCGCAAGACAAAGGTGGGACATCAACCTACCCAGCCTACAGTATTCAGGGTCCCTCGTGTCTCAGGGAACATAGACCGATAAGAAAGAGAGGGACGATGCTGTCATGTACATGTGCAGAATGTAGGTATAGACAGCGTCACAGTATCGAAAAGGGTGCCCAAAGTAGGCAAACTGAGCTTCCTATGGGAAACTCCAGCAGGAACCACTCCCATAGTAACAATCAATCCATGCGAGGGCTGACGGAGTTTGAAAGGGCTGACAGATTCTAATGCCGCCTAGGAGGATGTAATTATGTCTATAGTTATAATTAGTGCATAGCACATATCTTGATTTGGAATAAGATGTGCTGTAGCTTTTATGATTTTATTGCCAACTGTAATAAAACTGCTAAAAGAGAGATCCTCTTGTAATTGTGTGTATTACTTGCCGATGGTTTCCTGTGTTCCTATGGGCACCAGATCTAGAACAGAGACAACTCAGTTGAACTTGAGACTGTAGCCACCAGAGGTGAACCCAGGGAAATGTGATTGATGTTAAATAGAATGAAAGGCTCCAGATTTGGTGCTGAAACCCAGGACCATAGAAAACGCAAGAAACCATAAAGAACACGTGGAACCATAGTAAACACAGAAACCCAATAAGAAACAAAGGTTTTAAGAAAAAAAATATATCTAGGTCAAAAGTCATACCGGGAGAAGTCCTGCTTTTGTGTATGCCTGCTTGCATTCTATGTTTGTCTGTCTGGGTAATGTTGTCAACACTGAGGTCAGGGGAAGAAAATAGGAATTGCAATTGTGTAACGGACCCTTGAATTCACGTATGGGTAAAAGCCCCCTACCAGGCGTGGCAGAGTGGGTCGGACACTTCGCCGTCATTTGTCAATAATAAGCAACAAGCACTCCCTCCCACACACACCATATTAATTAATAAGCTCCCCAAACTTTAAACTCCTCTGGACTACGCCACTGATGGAGGATCAAGGAAATCTTTGTGGGGTTGCCTTGGTCACTGCCCCTCCTCTCGGTGTGCTCCAGCTGTAAAACACCTGAAGGAGAAGCATCCGACGAAGTGGGTATTCACCCATGAAAGCTCATGCTCCATACATCTGTTAGTCTATAAGGTGCCAGAGGACTCTTTGCTGCTTTTGAAGGAGAAGTAAGCACCAGAAACCCTTCTCAATTTAAAAAATCAAATCAAGTCCCTGTAAACATTTTGGGAGCAAGGAAGGGACGCCGGCCACTTTTCCAAAAGAAATAGGGAAAAAAATAAGTTACCCAGTCAGGCATTTACTGCAACAATTCCAACCTCACAAACGTCCTGAGAGGCCTTTGTGCGAGACGACATTAAAGCCCGTGGGGGAGGATTAGTTAAAAACTACTGGAGTGCTTGGGGCCCCTAGAGATCCCTGAAAGTGATGGTATTTCCTCTTTGAAAAGGAAAAGGCGGGGGCGGGGTGGGAAAGGCTTAAGAGGTGAAAGAAATAGCCCTGGATTGTGTATCTATAGCGTGTAATATCCTATGGAAAAGCATTTAAAAGAGAGGTAAAACAACTGCAGAAGGTAAAACAAGCCTTATGCAAAGAGCAGAAGTCTAGTTAGACATTGAAAAAACAGCTCAGTAGGGTAAGGGAGGTCAATCCTGTACTCCTTAATCAAAGGAAGAGTTTGGCAAGAGACTTAAGCTACAGTAAGCAATACCTGCAAGATGCTGGTTATAAAGTTATGGTGTGAAAAAGAAGCCACGGGGCAGGAACATTTGTTTGGGCAAGAAGTAAAAACAGCAGCGCTAGGTCACAAAACGCAGGCAATAAAGCAAACTTGTGACATTCTAGAGGATCTGTATCCCCAGGTAATAGATAGTGAAGGGGGAAAATGGACAGATCCCTCAAGTACATGTGGAGGATAATTGCATGGAGATGATGTTTCCGCCTGTATATGTTGTAAATATAATTCCAGATATTCCAGTGGCTGTGGTTGAACCTGGGAATGACCAACCCACAGCAAGCGGAGGTAGTATCTCACCCCCACTTACCAGGCTGAAAGCTAAAATCAGACAGGAAAAGCAACAGGAAACTGGAAAGTTAGGAATAGAGAAAGTATCAGATGCAAACACAGTTGCAAAAAATTCTGAGGGGGCGGGAAATCTAAAAAAGCTGTTAGTGGGGAAAGAGCAGGTCACAGCCAGTGTTAGTGAAAGTTTTGATCAAAAATTAAGTATTAAAGGATTAAACCAGAAAATGAAGCTAACAGCAATCATAGAATAACAGGGTTGGAAGGGACCTCAAGAGGTCATCTAGTCCAAACCCTGCTCAAAACAATCTGGAAAGTTAGGACTAGAGTTAGGAACAGCAATTAGTATCTATAATGAAAGAGAGGGGGAAAAGAACAGAATATGGGTAAGCCAAATATCTTGCAAGCCCATCCACAATGGGGTCGTTTCTTGCAAGAAACTCAGGGAACTGTAGAAGTTGCTGTAAAAGCCTGTAAGGGTGAAATTCTGGATATCAGTATCTCTTAAGAAAGACAAAAGTCTTTGCAATCTAAAAGTCACTTTAATCTCTCTAAGCCAATCAAGTCAGGAGCCATAATAAAAAGAACAAGTGGCATCTTTCATTTGAAATCTAACATGCCCATTGTAGCCCAAGACACTTTAGAGCCCAAACCAGAGCCTCCACATGCACCCAAGCCAGGCAGGAGTGACTTTGGTAGCTAACATGAAGCAATGGGAAGGCAAGTCACCGAATACATTTCACAATAGACTTTCAGCCGCTTGGCTCTCTAATGAAATGCCTGGCAAGGAAACAAACCCACAATGTATTAATTTGTTTGTTAACAATTCTTCACCAGCACTTTGGGGTAAAGTAATAATGCATTAACCCTGGAAGCACTCTGCCGGGAGTGCTGGACTCATTGTCTAAAGCTTAGAGTTATATTCAAACCGAAGCAAGAAATCCCAAGAGAAACCGTCCTCCTATTGCAATTGTTCAAGGAGCCTCCGATAAAGCAGTAGTTAAAGTAAAGGTACAGACAATAATAGTTAAAAAGAGCCATAAGCCCCAAAACTCAGGAAAATGTCCATAATTGCAAGAAGGCCCTGGTAGTGGTCTCACTGCCAAACCTGGGCCAGGGATATTAATTAATCAGGTACAATTCATACATGTCCCTGCTGTGTTATATTTGTCTAATTGGCAAATGAGAAAATTCAGTTATTGCAGACACCAAAGTGGCATCTTTCTCCTCAGTAATCCTTGGGGATAAGATTACCACTTATCAACCACAGGTGCAGGATATAGCTAATTTGGGTTTAAAACTAGACAATAATAATTGAATGAATTGGTTTTGTTTAGACTGGAAAAGAGAAGACTGAGAGGAGCCATGACAACAGTAAAAGGTTGTTACAAGGAGGAGGGAGAAAAATGATTCCTTAACCTCTGAGGATAGGACAAGAAGCAATGGGCTTAAATTGCAGCAAGGGCGGTTTAGCTTGGACATTAGGAAAAATTTCCTAAATGTCAGGGTGATTAAGCACTGGAATAAATCGCCTCGGGAGGTTGTGGAATCTCCATCACTGGAGATTTTTAAGAGCAGGTTAAACAAACGCCTGTCAGGGATGGTCTAAAGATGATACTTTGTCCTGCCATGAGTGCAGGGGACTGGATTTGATGACCTCTCGAGGTCCCTTCTAGTTCTATGAGTCTATGTTTCTGTGTTCTCTATGCTCCTCAAAAAAAACCCCAAAACCCCAAAAAACAAGTCCACTGGAAATTCTATGGAGCATTACAGAATTGTTTGGTACAGAAATGTCAATTAAAAGTAAGGTGAATGTTAAAAAAATGAGAAAGCACATCAATTATGTACTCTAGAAAATAAACCGGTCTCCTGGTGGGGTGTCCGCGCCTGTCCTGCTGCTCCTCTCTCCCCTCTCTCGCTGGATGCCAGGCAGCGCCCGTGCAGTGCCTGTGGCGGACACTGCTGCCGGCAGTCCCTGGGAAGAAGCCAGGGAAGGGAGCGGCAGGCCAGGGGGGTCTCTCACGTCCACTGCCATCCATTTCCCTGAAGAAGATGGGCCCCCGCTCCGAGTCTCCCCCCACGCACTCCCCCGTACACACTCACCCCAATCCCCTTCCCTGAGCCCTCCGCACCCACAGCCCCCTTCCCTGACTCCTGCACCCCCCCACACACAACCAGCCCCCTGCCCTGAGCCTCCAACAGCCCCCAAAACCCCTGCTCTGACTCCTAAACCCCCTCACACACACCTAGCCCCCTTCCTGGACTGAGGCCCACCTCCAGCCTCCTCCACTGACTCTTGCACCACCACCCCCACACCCAGCCCTCTGCCGTGAGCCCACCAAAGCCCCCAATCCCTGCCCTGAGCCTCCCCACATCCCCTCCCCCTGCCCTGAGCTCCCCCCACAACCCCCAACCACCTGCCTTGAGCTCCCCCACACCCACACGCAGGCCAGCCCCCAGCCACCTGCACCCCACACTTAAATTTCTAACAGGTACTGTCATATTGCAACACCCCCACCCCGATCCTCTGCCCTCATCCCTGCACTGTGACAGGACAGTACCTGTAAGAAATTTAAGTTATTTTCACCCCTGCCCACAAATAACTTTTTGCTCTCAAAAGAGGCATCAATGAATCTGTAGGTGAAACATGTTGAAGGTAATAACCCCACTGTGTGGTCAGCTGGAAAGGTACCATCAAAACTTACTGGCAGTAAATGTAACACAAGTATCATGTCCAGTACAACTAATTGCATGGAAACCTCCTAGGAAGCAAATAGTCTTTGCAGGAAAGAAACAGTATTGTGCAGTACCCAATCAGAAAGAATTCTGTCATGGTCAATGCTGATTTATGGTCACAAATCCAATTTTTTCTTTTAAAAAACAAATAATAGATTATCAGAGTTGGAAGGGACTGCAGGAGGTCATCTAGTCCAAACCCTACTCAAAGTGGGACTAACACCCAAAGGGCCCCCTCAAGGATTAAACTCACAAGCCTGGATTTAACAGGCCAATGCTCAGACCACTGAGCTATCCCTCATTTTTAGGTCAGCAGCTGCTATCCAAGGCCTAAAATAGCTAAGCTAAAGCCTTTCAGCAGGCCTCAGCCCACAGTCTTCTCCTGTTTCAGTTTGCCTGATTTATTAGTTTCTCGAAATATTGCTTCATCTTATACTATTATAATCCTATAAATCAATTCTGACGAACATATAAGGAGTCTATAGAATGGAATCATGACATCACACAATAACTAAATACCAAACTAAAGCCATTGGCTACACTCCATAGATGGTCGAGTTCCTCACTGCATAGGCTGGGATTCTCCTTTGCAGCCTGGAACCACCTTCCCTGTTCATCCTCTTTGTTCTCCAGACAGTGCTCCCAGGTGTTGAGTTTTGTGAGGGGCGAGAGGCCAAAAATCACTTCCCTTCCTTTATAGGCTCTCCCACTTGCTGGAAAGATCTTTTGTTAGGACATGAGTCAAGCCCTGTCCATTGTCTATGGGCTCCCTGTGAGAAGCCTTCATTGGACACACATGATAGTCCTTGGGAGTGTGCATTCCCCCTATGGGCCATCAACACTATCTGGCTTCTCCACTGTTGTACCTGAAAGACTGGTTGTGGGTGTTTCCAACCTCACAACATCTTCCAGTGACACACACCAACCACAACTTCATAAGTGCCCATACAATGACAGCAGATACAATCCACCAGGACATTAATGTTCAACAGATCGAGCCCTTTCGAATGATGCCTCACAAGGCTCACTGTGTACACAACAGAGCCGAATTCTATCACCATGGTAAATATGGGGGTGCCAGGGAACTGCCTTGGAGCACAGAGGGTCACAGCGCCAGACACAGGGACAGAGATGTGAGGCCCCAGGCCTTGCTCATGAGGAGGAGAATCAGGAACTTCACCCCGTCGACCCCCAGCATGAGACAAACCAACCCACCTGGACAGGGCCAATGCTCCAGCCTGGTGTCTGCGCTGGCCGGTGTTCACCACCTCCCATCCCCCACTGCTGTGTGCCCTGGGCCTCACCATACCCCATCCCTCACCCCCATCTGCCCTGGCCCTCCCCAGCTCCCAGCCCCCTCCCCATCTGCCCCAGTGCCCTCACCACCTCCCATCCCCCACCCTGTCTGCCCTGCCCCTTGCCACCTCCCATCCTGGTCCCCCGTCTGCCCCACCCCTCCTGGCTCAGCCCCACAATATTTCCTTTCAAGGCAAAATTGAATGAATTAGCTGAGTCCCACCTATTGCCACCTCCCCTGCCACTGGCCTGGTCACGGGGACAGCAGGAGTGGGCACCGTCCCTCTGCAGCATTGGCGTGGGGGGGGAGAATGGGGCTATAAGAAGAGGGGCTGGGAGCTGAGAGCCCGTCACTGGTTATCCGGTGTGAGCATCTGTCAGTGAGTTACAGCACCTCCTACTCCTTCCCCTTGGAAACCATGGTGAGTACCCGCTGCCCCTCACCTCCTGCCCCATGGAAACCCTTGTGAGTCCCTCCCACCTCCTCTTGCCCCATGGAAACCCTGGTGAATCCCCACCACTTCCTCCTGCCCCATGGAAACCCTGGTGAATCCCCACTGCTTCCTCCTGCCCTATAGAATACCAGGTGAGTCCCCCTTTTCTCCCCACCCCGGCCCATAAAGCCCCATGGAAGACCTCTCTGCCATTCACACCCCACTCCATCAATCTCCAGGGGGTTATCCCCTGCCCCCTCTCCTGTCGGTAGCACACTAGGGGCTAGAGGATGTGGGTTGGTCTCTCTGTGTTGTGCCCAGGCTCAGGGGTGCTGACACTGTGGGGTCCTGTGCAGGTGTCGGGACGGATGCTCAGGGCTGGACTCCTGCTGCTGCCACTTCTCTTCTGCTTTCGGCCAGAGACTGTTGGGAGCATCAACCCGGCCGTGCTCAGAGAGACTGTGGATCATGTAGATAAGTGAGTGAGATGCCAGTGCGGCATTTCCCATCTGGCTGGGACCCATCTGCCCTCCTTGGGTGGTAAATGAAGGAAAACGGGCGGAAGATGCTTCACATTTGCCCTATGTGATTTTCTATGGCATAGGTGGCTCAGTGCATGGCAGAGCTCGGAGGGGTGATTTTGGGGTGCAGGGGGAGCTGGGGCTCTGAGCTGGGAAGGGTGATTCTGGGATGCAGGGAGAGATGCAGCCTGGAACTGGAAGAGAGGTAATTCTGGGGGTGCACCGGGCTGGGGTTGTGGGTCTCATTACTATTGTGAAAAACTGGTTGGAAACTGGAATTCCAATTCCCTCAGATATTCAGAAATTTCTATTTTCTTTTCAGTACAAATAAGTTACTAAAATTTGAATACTTCCATGCAATGGGATTTCCAAATTTTGTTTTAGAATTTTGTTTTGTTAGATTGAAACATTTGGTTATGACTTTATTTTATATTTTTACTTATGTTATATTACTGTT
This sequence comes from Mauremys mutica, assembly GCF_020497125.1. Lineage (NCBI taxonomy): Eukaryota > Metazoa > Chordata > Testudines > Geoemydidae > Mauremys > Mauremys mutica. Next base: position 18,618,515 of record NC_059086.1, on the reverse strand, counting down.
TATAATATACAGGTGAAATATTATATTATATTATATTATATTATATTATATTATATTATATTATATTATATTATATAGCAGGAAAGTCAAGTTGCTAAAGCTGAAATGAAATATTCAGATATGGTCCGACTGAAATCTGTTTTTAATTTTTCCAAAACAAAATTTGGAAATCCCCAAGAATTACCCCTCTTCCAGTTCCAGGCTCCATCTCCCCCAGAATCCCACAATCATCCTTCCCAGATCCAAGCCCCAGCTCCTTCTGCACCCATACACAGGGGAAGCAGACAATGCTCACCACTCCCAATAAGGCAGATGGACTTTTCCTGGGGGCCAGTCAGTGCCAGGTCATCTGGGGCACTAGCTGCTACATTGAGGGCTGGCAGCTCTGATCTTCGGCTGTTCCCTGCAGTTAGCCTCCAAAGAACTGCGTTCCTTTTGGACCCCAGTTTATATAGTGAAACTTGAATTGGTCTTAGCTGTACCTGAACCAATCGTTAACTGAAATGCTACAAAATTGTGTTTTTCACCAATCCTACAAAACAATTCTTTACTCAATCATAACCTGCCACCTTAGTTGATTTAAATCTTGTAAAATTAGTTCTGCAACTGACAGAAACAATCAAAGAACCAGACAGAGACCATCTAGATAAACAGTAGAGAAGTGGGGGACTATAAAGGCAGGGATGGCTCTAGTTTTTTTGCCACCCCAAGCACGGCAGTCAGGCAGCCTTCCGCGGCGCGCCTGTGGGAGGTCCGGTGGTAACGTGGATTTGGCGGCATGCCTGCGGGAGGTACGACAATAAGTGGGTTTCTTGCCAGACTGTTGAATGCTGTCAAATAAAGTTTTCTTTAATGATCTTAAGATCTGGTGATGGTGGGGACTGTTAGCACAGGAATGCTGCCTTAACAGCCCAATCTGACTTTTTTTTTTTAAATTTAGAGGTAATATGACTCTTTGCTTCCTGGGCTGCTGCTTATTCCTGAAAAAGGCCTCAGACCTTACAGATTACTGCCCTGTCCTCAGTCAGTTATGAGCCCCCAACCTTCCCCAATTCAGCTGCACAAGGCCACTTCAAGCAGAGGTGGATTGAGAACCCAGCTCTCTAACATGGCAGACACAGAGCCTTTCACACGGAATGTGCCACATATAGGTGCAGTTATTAGCCTCCCTTTAATCACAGTCACAGTCCCCTCCCAGAGCTGGGGGGAGAAATGAGGAGCCCTGATCTCCTGTGTTCTTTAGCTCTCCAGCAAATCGCTGTGTACCCTGCGACCAACTGTGTCTCATGTCCCTCTCTTGGGGTGGCTCCGCATAAAAGCTCCGGCTTGTTCCTGGAGCTCAAGCGGTAACGCTCAGCCCTGTGGGGCTGACGGACCAAAGCTCACACCAGGCATATGATCCCTGGGGGCACCTCTTGCAGATTCTTCCAAAATCCACCCTCCAGGTTTATTTCATTCTCCCAGGGAACAAACATTCTCTAATCCAGGCTGGAGCCCTGAGAGTCTAGAACCGGCCAGTGACAGCACCATGTGTGACCCACCCCAAGTTTGCCGCTCGGGGCTGGGGCAGAGCTGTTCAGAGCCCCCTGTCTTCTCACTGCCCTTTGCTTTGCCTTCCCTCAGGGATGGGTTGGCTGTTGAATACGCCTTCGCCGTCAGCCTGCAGAAAGCCAGTTGTGAGAACCCAGCCGGTCTGGAACAGGTGCTGCGCAGGAACAAGCTGCGGGACATGCTTGCGGCCATTAACCCAGAGGGTGTCCTGTACGACCCAGACGAAGGGCCCATTGTGGCTGCCCGGATGCAGCGCCTGGGCAGGGCGGGGGAACACGCCGAGTGGCGCCTGCTCCAGGGCGACCGGAAAAGCCCCGTGCAGAAGCTCCTGGCCCGGACCTACAACGAGAGAAGCTGCCTGATCTTCTTCACCATCCTCTCGCCCTGTGCGGGGACGTGCCTGCTGGTGAAGAGGTCCCACAACATCCTACGGATGGTGAGTGACACCTTCCGCCCCATCGACCACAACTACAAGGCCTTCGTCTTCCGGCAGATCTACCGTCAGGACCGGGACCTGGATCCCCAAAGCCTGCTGGAGGCCTGGCACCGGCTGCCCGACGTGCCCCTGCTGCGCTGTGACACCAATGTCTGCAGGGACTGCAGAGGGAACGACCCCAACCCCGACCCCAACGCCTGCCTGGATGAGATTCGAGCCATGAGGCAGCCGCTGCACCCACCTGGCAGGGGGCAGAAGGAAGAGCAGGGGGCAGAGGGGAGAGCAGAGGATGTAGGGGAGAGCAGGGGGCACCTTTGGAGGGTTGGGGAGATGATGGGGCAGGGGGCACCATTGGAGAGCTGGGGGGACAGCAGGGCAGAGGGCGACATCGTAACATTGGGGGGATGGCAGGACATTGAACGTCTTCGGAGGCGTTGGTGCCATGGGTGGCATGGGGGACCGTTTGATGGGTTTCCCCATCGGTGGCCTAGGTGGCCCCCTTGGAGGCGGGGGTAACGGTGGGGCTGAGGGTGCTGCAGGAGGGTTGGGGGCATGGCAGGCCAGGGGGTGCCATTGGGGGGAAGGGGGATGGAGCGTTAGGACGCTCCATCGGACGGTTGGTGTAGGGGGTTGCAGGGCAGGGGACACTGTCAGGGGTTGGGGCAGCAGGCACTGTTGGAGGGTTCGAGGACATGGGAGGATACAGGGGGTGGGATATTTCTTTTCTCAAGGCCTGTGATTTTGCAGAGTCCCCCCATCCTGAATGATTAACTCCAATAAAGTGTTGAAGCCTCCTGGGGCCTCGTGTCTCTGTCCCTGTGTCTGTCTCCCTCCTCTCTGTCCGTGCGCCTGGACTTTACACAGCGTGGGAGGCCTCGCAGCCTCCCTGGCAGTGCCCCCTTCATCGGGCCAGGCCTGGCCCCCACGTTTTGCCTGGGGCTCCCCCTGAGCCCAGACCCCTGGCAGAGTCACCCCCTTGGGAGCGAGGCCGGGCAGCCTTTGCCAGACACCCAGCTCGCTATGGATCAACCTGGCCATCTGCTGCCATCTGCTGGAGAGGTGGAGGTAGACACTTGAAAAACACACTGGGCAGGCCCCAGTTTGCATGTTTCCTGCCAGCCCCGCACTGGCTGGATCAGACGGGGGGAAGCTCAGCGGGGGCTGAGAGGGGTCAGGGCAGATCTGCCCTGTGTGCTCTGGGCGGGTCCATGAGATTGGCCGGCACGCGCCGCACCACGGGAACTGCTGGGCAACACGCCCTGGCTCCAGCGCTGGGCACACGTCCACCTGCAGTGGGACGTGTAGGTGCCCCGTCACTCCACGGGGACCTGCAGCTCCCCGGCCTGATGGGACAAGGTTCCAGTCAGTGGCTGGAGGCTCTGAGGTGCTGCGCTGGGGATGGGGGACGAGAACAGGGGACAGGAGAGCTGGTTAGACAGAAACCTGGGCCTAACCTGGTTTGGTGAGTTGTACATGCCTGTTCATTTCATCCGCTTCTCCCCTTGAGCCAGATTCACCTGCTTGTTAAGAAGGCCGGGATCTGCTGACGTGGATTGGTGGGTGGTAAAGGCCACAGCTAGGGTCAGGTGTCTGTCACTAAAGCCCAGTGGTCATGGTACATGTGGTACATGTAGGTACCAATGACATAGGGAAGGACAGGAGAGAGGCCCTGGAGGCCATATTTAGGCTGCTAGGTAAGAGATTGAAGTCCAGGACCTCCCTGGGAGCATTCTCTGAAATACTTCCAGTTCCACGTGCAGGACCAGTTAGACAGGCAGAACTGCAGAGTCTCATTGCGTGGATGAGATGATGGTGTAGGGAGGAGGGGTTTAGATTTATGAGGAACTGGGGTAACTTTTTGGAAAGGGGCAGCCTCTACTGGAAGGATGGGCTCCACCTAAACCAAAATGGAAACAGATTGCTGGCACTTGACATTAAAAAGGTTGTGGAACAGTTTTTAAACTAAGGGCTGGGGGAAAGCCAGCAGGTGCGGAGGAGCACGTGGTTGGAACATCTCTTAGGGTGGGATCTATTAATAGGGAATTTCTATGTCCTTGTGAGGAGAAGAGGATGGAAAATGATAAAATACAGGCAGGGTCTGTTCAGAAACAGACAAATGAAAGAGTCCTATTCAATTACATCAGTGGTTCTCAAATGTTTGTACTGGTGACCCCTTTCACATAGCAAGCCTCTGAGTGCCACCCCCTCTTATCAATTAAAAACATGTTTTTATATATTTAACCCCATTATAAATGCTAGCGGCAAATAGGGGTTTGGAGTGGAGGCTGACAGCTCGTGACCCCCCATTTAATAACTTCGTGACCCCCTGAGGGGTCCCAACCCCCAGTTTGAGAACCCCTGAATTATATCATATAATAGCAAACAGCTAAAAGGAGACACATTTTTTAAAGTGCTTATATACCAATGCTAGAAGTCTAAATAATAAGATGGGTGAACTAGAGAAACTCATATTAAATGAGCATATTGATATGTAAGCAGAGTCAGGATGAGCTCTACCCTGACATCAGGTGGTGAATTATGGCGAGTGTGGAAAAGAACTTAGGGGGCTGATCTTGTTTGCATAGGCACACCCACTCTGCCTAGCATGAGTCCACGGCAGACCAAAAAATGGTCACTTTGACAGCTGTGGGATCCTCAATGTCTCGGTTATTGGGGTAGGAGGAATAAAGTGTTGTTACCCTAATTATGTGAATGAAGGACTGGAATGGGTTACCTAGGGAGGTAGTGGAATCTCCTTCCTTAGAGGTTTTTAAGGTCAGGCTTGACAAAGCCCTGGCTGGGATGATTTAGTTGGGTTTGGTCCTGCTTTGAGCAGCGGGTTGGACTAGATGACCTCCTGAGGGCCCTTCCAACCCTGAGATTCTATGATTCTATGAGACTGTTTTATGACAGAGGGACTCAGAATCAACTAAGTAGCACTAGCCAGACAAGGGGCATGGGTTCCAAAAGCCAGTGAATTGAGAGAAGTTGGGGAGAAGTGCCCTATGAGGGTCATCCTATCATCATTACCCAGTCCGCTCATTTATTCATGCCCACGACTATCCATAACCTGTTTGTATGAGTGATGTACCCTCACTGCTTGCTGGCTGTACCCTGAACTCACCCACCGTATACCCCCCACTGGGGACATGACAGACTGTGTATATGTATATGCCGTCCAATACCAAAACGCTAACATCCCCCTACAAGCTGTATGTTACCCCCAATGACACAATAACTGACGCTTCAAACACTTTGTATCGTTTATTTTTAAATATTCTCTAATAAAATTTAAATCTGTTTATGACAGGCCCAAAGGAAATTCAGCTCAGCAGTTTCTAGCTAGACTCCTAATAGAATCAAAATGAGCTCTGCTAGTCAACAGTGGAGAGGAAGAAGGAGATGCAATTAGTGTCTCAGGCACACACTTCTCCCCAACCTAATAAACTTTAAATCTGTGCCTGAGACACTAATTGCATCTCCTTCTTCCTCTTCACTGTTGACTAGCAGAGCTCATTTTGATTCTATTAGGAGTCTAGCTAGAAACTGCTGAGCTGAATTCACTGGGGACCAATGGTGCACTAGCACTGGGGCTCCTCTACTACAAATCTGAAATCACTAAAAGAGCTAAAATTACTGAGCTGAGGTCACTGAGTGCTGTGTTAACTAGTGGGGGAGCCTGAAGATATATTGATAAGCGGCTGGCAGAGTAGTTTGCAGGATGGTTGGAGTGGTGAGCGGAGCTGAGGAGTTTGCAGGACGGTTGGAGTGGTTCATGGGACGGCTGGTGGAGCAGCGCAGCTTGTGGGATGGTTGGAGCGGCCCACGGAACAGCGAGTGTAGCAGAGCGGAGCAGTTCGCGGGGACGGCTGGAGTTGCGGAGCAGCTAGTGGAGCAGAGCTGTTCCCGGTGAAGGCTGCAGCAGAGCTCCACGGAGAGGCGGGGCAGTTGGCCTCGGCCCACGTAAGGTGCCCCTTAACACCCCGTGTGCCATCCCTCCCCAAAATTCATCTGTAAAATTCTGCAGATGAACTTTTGAACTCTGGGGCAGCACTGAACAGGGACAGAGACTTTTGGGTTGTTGGACTTTGGGGTGACTTAAGACCCTAAGGGAAAAGGACATTGCCCAACTTACTTGGAGGTGGGTCTTTTGCTCATGGTTTGTGTTATGAATCCTGTTTGTGGTATGTCCCCAATGTAATGCCGCATTGTTTCCCTCCTTCATTAAAAGGATTTTGCTACACTCGGACTCCGTGCTTGCGAGAGGGGAAGTATTGCTTCCTAGAGGCACCCGGGTCACTTCCTAGAGGCGCCCGGTAATTGTCCCAGGTCACTGGGTGGGGGCTCGAGCTGGTTTTGCATCACGTTATTGAAACGGAATCCCTGGATACTGAACCCGACCCTTGTTGCTGCCAACTCAGAGGGGCTGAAGGGTTACAGATATAATAGGCATCACAGAAACTTGGTGGAATGAGGATAATCAATGGGACACAGTAAAACCAGGGTACAAAATATATCGGAAGGACAGAACAGGTCGTGCTGGTGGGGGAGTGGCACTAGATGTGAAAGAAAGCGTAGAATCAAATGAAGTAAAAGTCGGAAATGAATCAAACTGTACCATAGACTCTCTATGGATAGAAATTCCATGCTCTAATAATAAGTGTATAGGAGTAGGGCTATATTACCGCCCTCCTGACCAGGACGGTGATAGTGACTGTGAAATGCTCAGGGAGATTAGAGAGGCTGTTAAAATAAAAAACTCAATAATAATAATGGGGGATTTCAATTATCCCCATATTGCCTGGGTACGTGTCACCTCAGGACGGGATGCAGAGATAAAGTTACTTGACATCTTAAATGACTGTTTCTTGGAGATGTATTGACTGGAAAATAGAAAGGCGCATAAACACTGGCAAAGGAAGTGTAAAAATACAATTAGGAAGGCCAAAAAAGAATTTGAGTAACAGTTAGCCAAAGACTCAAAAAGTAATAGCAATTTTCTTTTAAGTACATCAGAAGCAGGAAGCTGCCAAACAACCAGTGGGGCCACTGGACGATGGAGGTGCTACAGGAGCACTCAAGGACGATAAGGCCACTGCGGAGAAACTAAATGAATTCTTTGCATCGGTCTTCACGGCTGAGGATGTGAAAGAGAGTCCCAAACCTGAGCCATTCTTTTTGGGTGACAGATCTGAGGAACTGTCCCAAATTGAGGTTTTGGAACCAATTGATAAATTCAACAGCAATAAGTCACCAGGACCAGATGGTATTCACCCAAGAGTTCTGAAGGAACTCAACTGTGAAATTTGAGACTGACTAACTATAGTCTGTAACCTATCATTTAAATCAGCTTCTGTATCAGATGACTGAAGGGTAGGTAATGTGACACCAATTTTTGAAAAGGGCTCCAGAGGGGATCCCGGCAATTACATGCCAGTAAGCCTGACTTCAGTACCGGGCCAACTGGTTGAAAGTATAATAAAGAACAATATTGTCAGACATATAGATGAACATAATTTGTTGAGAAAGAGTCAATATGGTTTTTGTAAAGGGAAATCATGCCTCACCCAATCTACTAGGTGGTCAACAAGCATGTGGACCAAGGGTATCCAGTGGATATAGTGTACTTAGATTTTCAGAAAGCCTTTGACAAGGTCCCTCACCAAAGGCTATTACACAAAGTAAGCTGCCACGCGATAAGAAGGAGGGGCTCCAAAAGTCTCTCTCAAAACTGGGATAAAAAATAGGACAGAAAATATCATGTTGCCTCTATATAAATCCATGGTACGTCCACCTCTTGAATACTGTTTGCATATGTGGTTGCCCCATCTCAAAAAAGCTATATTGGAATTGGAAAAGGTTCAGAAAATGGAAGGAAAATGGTATGGAACGGCTTCCATATCAGGAAAGACTAAGAAGATTGGTACTTTTCAGGTGGGAAGAGAGACGGCTAAGGGGAGATATGATTGAGGTCTATAAAATCATGACTGGTGTGGAGAAAGTAGATAAGGAAGTGTTGTTTACTCCTTCTCATAACACAAGAACTAGGGGTCACCAAATGAAATGAATAGGCAGCAGGTTTAAAACAAATAAAAGGAAATATTTCTTCACACAACGCACAGTGAACCTGTAGAACTCCTTGCCAGAGGATGTTGTGAAGGCCAAGACTATAACAGGCATAAAAAAACCCTATATAAACTCATGGAGGACAGGTCCATCAATAGCTATTAGCCAGGATGAGCAGGAACGGTGTCCCTAGTCTCTGTTTGCCAGAAGCTAGGAATGGGCGACGGATCACTTGATGATTCCCTGTTCTGTTCATTCCCTCTGGGGCACCTGGCTCTGGCCACTGTCGGAAGACAGGACACTGGGCTAGATGGACCTTTGGTCTGACCCAGTAGGGCCGTTCTTATGTTCTTATGTCATTTACCTTCCCTACGTAAATGTCTTAAAGCTGCAGAGGAGAGCTCTACGTACACAGAAGCAAGGTGGGTGAGGTAACATTTGTATTGACCCAGCTCCTGCTGGTGAGAGAGCAAAGCTATCAAACTGCAATGGTCAGACCTGAAGACGAGCGCTGGGTAAACTCCAAAGCGTGTCTCTCTCACCAGCAGAAGCTGATCCAATAAAAGCTGTTCCTGCCCCCACCTCATCTCTCAGTATCCCGGGATTGACATGGCTACAACATCACTGTATAATACAAGGAGCCGCTGTTACTCTCTGCTTCCCCTGTTCTCCGTTTTGGGGTCTGTGTGTGCACAGGCAGCTGCCTCACCCATTGAGCTGCCCTCAGGTGCCTGAGCTGCACACCCATTAGCTATTGCCCGTGCTCTGTGCGTCACTCCCCCAGCCCTGTGCAGGGACCCTGTATCCGCCCCCCAGATGCTCTCTGCACCTGCGTTTGCACCAGGCTCAGCCACTTGCAGCAGATCAATAAGTCAGAGCAGAAGTTATTCCAGAAGAAGGAAAAGCTTCTGAGCGATTCCCCTGTGTGTTCAGTTCTCCCCGCACCCCCCGCCCAGGGGAGAAGTGAGATATGGGTCCTGGGGGGCACAGCCTGGGGCTACCTGGGGGGAAGGCGTTACCTGGGGCTGCCACGCACAGGGCCAGGGTGACTGAGCCCCAGGCCAGGAGCTTCCTGCTGGATGGCATCTCCCTGGCTTGCGCTCTCCCCTTAGGGAGTTGCCAGGTGCACCACCCCCCAGAGCCACCGGCTAACAAGGGGGTTTCACAGCTACCCGGCTGCACATTGTTTCTCTTCCACGCACCCGGATGCGCAGGGAGAGGCAAATCCTCCTGAGGCTGAGATCTGGCCCGGGCCCCTGCCTTTGATAAACTGCCCCGCTCCAGCTGTGCAGCCCAGACTCAGCCACATGCTCTGATTCTTGTAACTTTGTAGAAGCCGAGCTGGGGAATGTGAGGGGGGGATGAAGTGGGATGTGCGGGGCGGGGGCTCTGGAGCAGCGCTCAGGTGTGGAGGTTGGTGCAGGGTGGGATCCGTCCCCCTTGGTCAGACTTCACCCCATGGGGCCGTGCTCTGGCACCAGGACCCTTATTCAGCGGAAGGGACCATGCCAGCTGCTCGGTTCTGAAACACCCAGTTCAGGGGCTGCAGATTTGCCCAGGAACAGGGTTTCCAAAACTGCCATTTTTCTACGATCCCTCAGTGAGCAAGGGCCCGTCCTCAAAGGGCCCTTTGCTCCATGTGCTCCATCGTGCTGATGGAGCAGAGCCAAAAGGGGGGAAGCTGGGCCCTTTCCCCTCCAGTGAAGTGATGGAATTGGGAGAAGGGACATGGAGCCAGCTCAGACCCCCACGTCCCTCCCTCCCATCGCCCCACAATTCCTCTCCATTGCTGCTGCCCCAGGCTCCCCCCGGATGGAAAGGGGGGTCAGAGCAGTGCAGGTGTGTGTGAGTCGGGGCCAGGAGGCCAAAGCAGAGCAGTTGGAGATGAGGGGGAGGCTTTAGCTGGACTCCACCTACCCCCACATCCATGCCCCCCATTTGTGAGCCCCCCAAAAGAGTGCCCCCCCTAACCCCACATCAGTCCCAGCCCTGCTCCTGCATTCCCCCCCCCCCCCAGCTCCTGGACCTGCGGGGCCCAAGAGGACCTCCACCCCTGGGTGCGGCACAGGCTGGGAAGGGCAGAGTGGGCTGGGCAGGCAGAGATGGGACACAAGGAGATGGTGTCAGGGGAGCAAAGGGACTCGCGTGCAGCCAGGGCCTGCTGAGCCCGGGGTGACCCTCCCCAAGGAGGCAGAGGCCGGGGCAGGCGAGAGCTGGGCTATGGGACCTGGGGGAGCCGAGGGGAGATTTGAAAGAAACCCAAGGAAATGAACTGCCCATAAATTTTGTTAGCCCAGAGTGAAGGGTTCCCGGAGTGGCCTCGTGCCCGTGCAGACTGTTCAGCGCAGAGACACTCAGAGCTCTGCAGGGAATACGGCGCTGAGGGCGACCCACCCCCACAACACCAGCACCCCCCACACCAGCGCCTGGCTCTCACAGGGGCTACAGAGCACACATGGGAGGGAGCACACGGCTCCGTCTAGCACCTTTGCTTTGCCAAGGCAGGGCTTGGGTTTGGAGCAGGCTCAGCGACCAGGAGCTACCTCCAGCTGCTAATACACCCGAGCCTGCCCCACGCAGCCTGGCCCCAACTGGCCCAGCATCCCCCGGGACCTGAGTTACTTCACGCTGCCCTGGAGGGGGCACGGCCATGCACTGCCAGCCGATGGATGGTCCGCCTGGCCAGGGGACCCTGCAATAGACACAAGCGGCACAAGGCAGCATTGGCATGAGGCTTCCTGGGGCTCCCAAGAGGCCCAACTCCTCTCTGGCCACCTGCTGAAACTAACACCCCCTACCCCCGGCCATGTGGCATGGCCCCCACCCGATCTCAGCAAGGGCAGCTGGAGAGTTGGCTGCTGAACACTGCAATTCACAGCTGTGCCAGCTTGACCGATAGCACATGTGGAGTTTCTCTTCCGTCTATTCACCCTGGTGTCCTGCCCCCACGGCTGAACCGTTCATGCTGCTGCCTTCTCTGGGCAACAGGCTGCTGCTCGCATGCCCTTCTCTGCCTCCCAGCCCCCTGTGTCTGCCCCCTCGTGCTGGCGGGTGTTGCATTAATGCCAATGGCGGGAGCAGGCCATGGCTCAGTGCTGGCTCCATGCCTGGGTGCTGGCCGGAATGGAGGCCGCGGGAAGAGATTGAGAGTGCGTCAAGCTGGGTTACTTTTCTGGGCTGCCAGGCTCAGAGCACAGGCCCAGAAAGGCCAGTGACGTTCTCCACAAAGTCGCTCTGAGAGCGTTCAGAGAGTAACCCAGCGCTAGGAGACAGAGCAGGCTCCCTTTGAAGCCCGAGGCCTCCCCTGGGCTAGCGCAGTGCCACTGGGACGCAGCAACTCCATTGTGGCTTTGCAGTGGGCACTGTCACACCCGGGCACTCAGACCCAGGGGCCGATCACCGGGTCAGTTCAGCAGTGATGAGAAACCCAGAGATTCATCGGTCCCAAGGCCAGAAGGGTCCACTGAGATCATCCACTCGGACCTCCTGGATCACACAGGCCGGAGAACGGCTCCGCAGCGATTCCTAGAGCAAAGCCGTTAGAAAAACATCCAATCTCGATTTTAAAAATGGCCACTGATGGAGAATCCACCATGATCCTCAGCAGAGTGTTCCGATGGTTAATTACCCACCCCCTCTGTTTGACAAAAAACCACTTAGAGTAGGGATTGCCGGGATATGACCCCAGGACCTCTTGTTTAGTAGGGAGAAACCACAACCAACAACGCTGTGCCCACCCCCTTTGAAAGAGCATACTTGGATCTACCTCGTGACACAAGAGACTCAAGAGAAAAAGGGGTCAATGGGCCAGGTCGCCAGCTGGTGTGAATGGATGCGGCTCAGCTGAATCGTATACGGAAAATTCCCACACGACGATGCCAGCACTAAACGGGGAGATCTTCGCTGCTGTCCTCTTCAAACTGGCCCTGAGCTGGTTTGTTTTTGCAGCTTATTCACCCCAGAAATGCTAAGGCCTTTAAGTGCAGTGGGGCCCAGTGGGCCAGGTTCTGACCCCAGATTCTGGGCCTTGTTAGGGGTGAATGAGGGAGGCAACCTAGTGACAGAGGAAGTGGAAAAAGCTAATGAACTCAATGCTTTTTTTGCCTCTGTCTTCACCAACAAGGTCAGTTCCCAGACTGCTGCACTGGGCAGCACAGTACGGGGAGGAGGTGAACAGTCTTCTGTGGAGAAAGAAGTGGTTCGGGACTATTTAGAAAGACTGGACGAGCACAAGTTCATGGGGCCGGATGTGCTGCATCCGGGGGTGCTAAAGGAGTTGGCGGATGTGATTGCAGAGCCATTGGCCATTATATTTGAAAACTCATGGCGATCGGGGGAGGTCCCGGATGACTGGAAAAAAGCGAATGTAGTGGCCATCTTTAAAAAAGGGAAGAAGGAGGATCCGGGGAACTACAGGCCAGTCAGCCTCACCTCAGTTGCTGGAAAAATCATGGAGCAGGTCCTCAAGGAATCAATTCTGAAGCACTTAGAGGAGAGGAAAGTGCTAGAGGAGAGGAAAGTGATCAGGAACAGTCAGCATGGATTCACCAAAGGCAAGTCATCCCTGATTAACCTAATTGACTTCTATGAGAAGATAACTGGGTCTGTGGATGAGGGGAAAGCAGTGGATGTGTTATTCCTTGACTTTAGCAAAGCTTTTGATACGGTCTCCCACAATATTCTTGCCGGCAAGTTAAAGAAGTATGGGCTGGATGAATGAACTATAAGGTGGATAGAAAGCTGGCTAGATTGTTGTGTTCAACGGGTAGTGATCAATGGCTCCATGTCTAGTTGGCAGCTGGTTTCAAGCAGAGTGCCCCAAGGGTCAGTCCTGGGGCCGGTTTTGTTCAATATCTTCATTAATGATCTGGAGGATGGCGTGAACTGCACTCTCATCAAGTTTGCAGATGACACTAAACTGGGAGGAGTGGTAGATACACTGGAGGGTAGGGATAGGATATAGAGGGACTTAGACAAATAAGAGGATTGGGCCAAAAGAAACCTGATGAGGTTCATCAAGGACAAGTGCAGAGTCCTGCACTTAGGACGGAAGAATCCCATTCATTGTTACAGACTAGGGACCGAATGGCTAGGCAGCAGTTCTGCAGACAAGGACCTAAGGGTTACAATGGACGAGAAGCTGGATCTGGATCAACAATGTGCCCTTGTTGCCAAGAAGGCTAACGGCATTTTGGGCTGTATAAGTAGGGGCATTGCAAGCAGATCCAGGGATGTGATCATTCCCTTCTATTCGACATTGGTGAGGCCTCATCTGGAGTACCGTGTTCAGTTTTGGGCCCCGCACTACAAGAAAGAGGTGGAAAAACTGGAAAGAGTGCAGAGGAGGGCAACAAAAATGATTAGGGGGCTAGAGCACATGACTTATGAGGAGAGGCTGAGGGAACTGGGATTGTTTAGTCTGTAGAAGAGAAGAATGAGGGGGGATTTGATAGCTGCTTTCAGCTACCTGAAAGGGGGTTTCAAAGAGGATGGACTTAGACTGTTCTCAGTGGTAGCAGATGACAGAACAAGGAATAATGGTCTCAAGTTGCATTGGGGAAGTTTAGGTTGGATATTAGGAAAAACTTTTTCACTAGGAGGGTGGTGAAGCACTGGAATGAGTTACCTAGGGAGGTGGTGCAATCTCCTTCCTTAGTGGTTTTTAAGGTCAGGCTTGACAGAGCTCTGGCTATGATGATTTAGGGGATTGGTCCTGCTTTGAGCAGGGGGCTGGACTAGAAGACTTCCTGAAGTCCCTTCCAACCCTGATGTTCTATGATTCTATGAATCCGAAGTCAACCCCAACAGCGGCAGGGTGAGGCGCCGAGGTTCTATGAATTAACCTGGCCACCTGCTGCCATCTGCTGGTGAACAGGAGGAAGACATGTGACTAATGCAAGGAGCAGACCCTGCTTTGCAGTTGCCCTGCTTGGGGGCCCAAGGGGTCAGGGATGGGGCTTCGGGCTGAGGCCAATGTGTGGGCTCTGTCACCCTGGGCTTCGAGCCATTATTATAGCCTATCCCCCTTGCCCCCCGTCAAGCTGTGTGGGGCTGATCCTACGGCATCTGGGGGTTGACGGAGCCCCCTGGGTGGGCTCCACATGGTCTGTCCCCACCAGAGGGAGGAGGCAGCCATCTTTGTCACCATGGCTCACAAGACCCAGTGCCCCCTCACTGGCGCAAAGGGAGGTGACAAAACCCTGAGGAGCTGGGGTAGGGGAGAGGGTTATGGGTCCGGATGTTGGGCTGCTCCCTGCGCCTGGTGGATGCCACCTGAGGGTGTGGCCCTGTTGAGGATGCGGGTCCAGGGTCAGGGCACAGTGAGGTTGGGGTATCCTGGGGAAGGGACTGCAGTTGAGGAGGGGGTCCCAGGCAGGGGTCAGAGTCTGCATGGGGATAGAGTTCCTGGGGCAGGGGGCACACACCCTGAGGTGGGTGGGTGGGGTCTCCAGGCAGGGGGGTGAAATTGGAGAGGGGGGTCCTGGGGAAGGAGATGCACCTGAGGCAGACTCAGAGTTGGGTGGGGGTCCGGGGCAGGGGACAGCATCGGGTTGGGTGTCTCCAGGCAGTGGGTGCAATGGGGTTGATGCTTTCAGGGCAGAGTGTGCAGTTGGGGGTCCCTGAGGCAGGAGGTTTGCAGTTGGGCTGGGGGTCCCTGGGGCAGGAGGGGTGCAGTTGGGTTGGGGGTCCCTGGGGCAGGAGGGGTGCAGCTGGGTTGGAGGTCCTAGGGCAGGGGGTGCCATTGGGGTAGTATCATGAGAAGTTTCCATCCCACTGTGTTCACAACACACATGTGATGAAGTTGTTGATTCTCTGCTGTGCGACCGAGGCCAATAAAGCTCCCAAGGTCCCAGCACCTGGCATCTCTGCCCCGATTTTGGATGCCAGGACATCTTCATCCAGCTCTGCCCAGAAAACCTCTTTCTGGGCTGGCTCCCAAACGGCATCAGTTTGTGCCTGTAACACAGGAGACCCCGACTCAGCCCCTGGCACTGCAGCTGACTGCAGCCGGCCAATCAGCACCTGGCCCAATAGAACAGCTCCTGTTTATGATTCTGGGGTTGAGTCAGACGGGTACGTGCTGTGCGAGACGCCTGTCACTTGTTCCCTGGTTCTGACCCAGGTCAAAGACAGTTCCAGCTGGATTCCTCTGGAGGGGGTACGGTGAGCAGATGTCCTGATTTTATAGGGACAGTCCCGATTTTGGGCTATTTTTTTTATATAGGCGCCTATTACCCCCCGCCCTCTGTCCCGATTTTTCATACTTGCTGTCTGGTCACCCTAGGAGGGGGCCAGGGGCAGGGAGGTCCCTCTGCCCCCACAGAAAGGATGAGGGACTTGGGAGGGAGGCCCTCCCGCTCCCCACACCCTGCCACAGACAAGGTCGCTAGGATATAGATAGGCAGGCCTGCCTGTAAAGGTCTAGACTTTAGGAACGCAGGTGTATTTTTACCACTTAGCTAGTTACTGAGGTATAAAACAAAGAATCAAAATCACAGTCTGCCTGTGTCTGGGCCTTCTCTCACTAGGACAGTCTGAGGCCTGGTTCTTAGGCTAAGGCCTTTGGCCAAGCAGCAGAGGCAGCCATAAGCTGGGAAGCGATGGTCACATCCTCACATCCCAAACCCGTCACACTGAAATAAGGTGCTATTGGGCTGTTAGGATCCTGTCCTGATAGTGCCCATCTCCGCCAGAGAAAGATGATTAAAGAAAACTTACTTTGATAACATCCTGTCTGGCAAGAAATCACTTATCAGTGGTTGTGGTTGTGAAACCCTCATGTCTGTATCTTTTCTCTTTATGGCCCCCACTTTTCAATTGTTAATCTGTCTGGTTCACTAATTGTCTCTGTCTGCTGTATAACTAATTTTGCGAGGTGTAAGTTAATTAAGGTGGTGGGATATAATTGGTTAGAGAATTATGTTACACTATGTTAGGATTGGTTAGATAGATTTCAGTAAAACGATTGGTTTAGGTATAACTGAGAATATTACTAAATAAACTAGTGGCAAAGAGGGAATAATTTGGGATTCAAAAATAAGGAAAAAGGAACTTGGATTTAAGCTTGCTGGAAGTTCACCCCAATCACCATGGAATTCTTTGCACCTTTGGACTCTGGGTATTGTCGCTCTCTGTTCACATGAGAAGCACCAGGGAAATGGGAGGGTGAAGAAATAAGCCCTCTAAGAAAGGTCACCAGAGGCTGGTCCCTCAGGGGCTGGAGGCTGCCGGCCCCACGGCTCTTGTGCCACCAGCACGGGGCACGGCCACAAGGGCCGTTTCTTTCTCAAACCAAGGTTAGGCCACAGGGGAAGCTCAGCCAGGGCTGAGGCGAGGGGTTGGCGTAAGGCTCAGGAGCGAGGCCCCCCGGCCACACAGTTCTTGCACCACCATCATCACCGCAAGAGCAGTTTATTTCCCAACCTGCATTTGCGACAGCCGGGGAGCTCGGCCAATGGAGACGCCCTGTGCCTGGCACGGTGCGGTTCGGGTGGGCAGGTGTCTCACCCAGCCAGGTTAGGCCTTGAACCTCTTTGTCAGGGCGAGCACCGCCCCAGGACAGGCCCCAGCCCTACCCCCAAGTGCCATGAACCTCCCTGCCCCATAGTCCCCAGCTGGGGGCCTGACTCCCACCCAGTCTCCCTGGGGTGGGGGCACCGGTTGGGTGTAGATGGGACACACAGCCCGATGGCTTTCCTGACGAGGGCGTCATTGGCAGGGACGGCACCGGGAGCTCCTGGAGAGTGGGGGGCTGGCAGGGAGCCCAGCCAGTATCTTGCTCTCAGCGCGGGGTGCACAGCCAGGACAGGGCTGGGACCAGCCAGCCGGACTCCTGCGTCCCAGGCCTGCACCACCTGCATCCAGCCCAAGCCTTGGGCACAGCCAGAGGGAGAGCAACATGGAGCAACAGCCGGGGGGGAATTGTCCCATCCCTCTGGGGAGCCGTCCCAGCCCTGATTCCTCCCGCTGGCCTCTGGGCACCTGGCTCCACAGCAGCTCGAGCACCCTGGAGCCCTGCTGTGGCTGGCCGGGGGAAGGGATCCTCAGGGGTCACAGCTCCCCTCCAGGACCACCTGGGGGGGGTGAGGGGAGGTCAAGTGGGGCAATTTGCCCCAGGCCCCGCAGGGGCCCAAACGAGAGTTTTTCAGGGCCCACGGAGTGGGGTCCTTCACTTGCTCCGGGGGACCCGGAAAACTCTCGTGGGGCTCAGGCCCCCATTGCTTCTTCCACTCTGTGTCTTCAGTGGCAATTTGGTGGCGGGGGTATCCTTCCGCCCCGGGACCCACCGCCAAAGTGCCGGGTCTTCGGCAGCAATTTGGCGGTGGGAGCACCCCGCCGCCGAAGACCCCAGGCCCCCTGAATCCTCTGGGCCGCCCTGCTCCCCTCCTGGGAAGGGGCATCCAGGCTGGGAGCCAGGGACCAAGCTGAGGGACTGCGGGGCAGACTGAGCAACACCCACACTCCCTGCTCTCCTCCATGCCCCCTACTCTGCCCCCAGCCCCCTGCTCTCCCCCAAACTGCCAGAAATACCTTCTCTGCATCCCCCCGGCCTCCCAGAGACCACATCACCACGATGCTCTACCCCCCTTGTCCAGCCTGCCGGGGATCCTCGCTCTGCCCTGGTCCCTCCCTCTCACCCGGATCCCAGGTTCTCATTCTCCTGGGGGTCCCTTTCCCCCAGAGGAAGGGTGAGGGGATCAGGAGGGAGGCCCTCGCCTGCTCCCCAATCCCTGCCACAGACAAGGCCACCAGCGGCTGGTCCCTCGGGGGTGGAGCCTGCTGGCCCAACGGCTCTTGTTCCACCACCCTGGCCACAAGGGTCGTTTATTTCTCAAGCCACAGTTGCACCAGCAGGGGAAGCTTGGGCTGGGGCCGTTGGCAGCTCGGGGAGCTGGACCCAGAGGGGAGCCTCCCACTAACCCAGGCTGGACTATGAACCCTCTTCCCAGGGCACCCGCCCGCAGTGCCCAGGCACCAGCACAGCCACCAAGGGGCATGAACTGCCCTGCCCCATAGTCCCCGGGGGCACCACTTGGGCACAGAAGGGGTGGGCAGACAGACGGTCTCCTCAGGAGTATCAGACATTTAGTGGGGCCCTCCCAAGACCGGATGGCTGTGTGACCCCAAACACCCACCCCCTGGCTGTGCCTTCAGTTCTATTGCTATGGAGCCGTCGCTCGCTGGACAGCACTGGGAGCTGCCGAAGGACAGGGGGGTGTCTGGTAGCCTGGTCCCAAATGTGATCCAAACTGGTCCTTCCTGTTCTCTTACCCCTCCTGGCATCTACAGCCTGCCCCCATTAACCCTGCGTTAGAACAATAGTGTGCCCCTTTGGGGCCCCATCCCTGTGTGCCGAGCCCCCTTGGCCAGCCGGGTGCTGGAGAGAAGCAGCTCGGTCTTAGCGCAGGCCGTTTCATCATGCCCCTTAGGGCCTGGTGTGGCACCATGGGTGAGCCCTGCCTCAGTTTCCCCTCACCTGGGAAGAAGACTTTCCGGTTCCAAACAGCAAAACCCGTTTGGATGGGACCATCACAAGCCAAACCTCCATCCCAATGTCCCTAGGAGGCTGAAGGGGGCAGAGAAGCTGCTGGCGTGGGGCTCTCAGGTACATTTCTCTGTCCTGGACCCACCCGAAACCTCGATCAGTCCTGGATCCTAGTGAAACACCAGCTGGTTTGGCATTGGCGGTGCTGCGTTTCTGCCAGTCCCTGAGGGATGCAGGGTGCTTTCCAGAGGGAAAATCTTCCCCTGTTGAGCCCCAATATGAAACCTACATGTATGTGCCAGGCTCCAATCTAGAACGCCACCCCCGAGTGTGTAACGGCTGACAGTCTAGAACCCCTGCCCCTCCTGAGTGTGCGCCGGGCCCCTATCTAGATCCCTCAACCTCTGTGCACATGTGGCTCCTATCTAGAACATCTGCCCCACCCAGAGCATGCGCCAGGCTCAATTCTAGAACCCACACCCCATCCTGACTCTGCTCTACACTCCAATCTAGCATCCCCTCACTTCTTAGTGACCTCTGTGCTTCAGTCTAGAACCTCTTCCCCGTCCCCGAGCAAGCATTGAACTCCAGTCTAGAACCCCCACTCCACACAAGCACACTCTAAGCTCCCCACTAGAACCTCTCCCCACCCTGGGGTGACCTTGGAGTGAGGATTCCCAGCTGGAGCAGGTCCACTGACATCAGGGCCTATTGGCACCCTCTGCGTTATTCCAGATGTCCCATTTCATTGCACAGTGCGGTTGGCACAGACAGAGATGCTGGTGCTTGTCAAAGTTTTTCCTAGGGTGTAACCTGGAAGTGAGGTACCGTTGAGCCCTCTGTGATCCCTCTCACACTGTGCTGCTGTGACAAGCTGCAAACCCCTCCAGGTGCTGCAGTTATACAACCAAAAACCAGATCAAAATGATTAGAGGGCTGGAGACTTCTGAGGAGAGGCTGAGGGAAGTGGGATTGTTTAGTCTGCAGAAGAGAAGAATGAGGGGGGATTCGATAGCTGCTTTTACCTACCTGAAATTGGGTTCCAAAGAGGATGGGTCTAGACTGTTCTCAGTGGTAGTAGATGACAGAACAAGGAATAATGGTCTCAAGTTGCAGTGGGGGAGGTTTAGGTTGGATATTAGGAAAAACTTTTTCACTAGGAGGGTGGTGAAGCATTGGAATGGGTTACCTTGGGAGATGGTGGAATCTCTTTCTTTAGAGGTTTTTAAGGTGAGGCTTGGCAAAGCCCTGGCTGGGATGATTTAGTTGGGGATTGGTCCTGCTTTGAGCAGGCATTTGGACTAGATACCTCCTGAGGTCCCTTCCAACCCTGATATTCTATGATTCTATGATACATAGGCAGGGACGCACCCAAACAAGTTACATGAATTCTTCCCCCACCCACTCATGAACTAACAACAGAGAGGATCCAGACAATTCCCCGCAGCTCTCCGTCCTTGGATCCCATGTCTGTACCATCCTGCCCTAGTCAGAGGCCTGGCCAGTTTAAATTGATAACTCAGTCCATTCCACCCTCGATGTGGAGAGGACATGCACCAGTTTGTGTACACTGAGCAGATTCCCCAAGGTCTTCAACCAAAACACACTATTTTAGGTAAACTATAAAACAGATTTATTAACTACAGAAAGACAGATGATAAGTGATTGTAAATAGTGGGTGTAGAGATCAAAGTTGGTCACCTAAGAAATAAAACTAATTTGCAGTCTTAGTTCTAAAAACTAAACAGGATTTGAACCAGGCAGTGTCTCACCCTGCGCAGCCTTTTATTTCTATTTTACATTAATCATGTTTCCCTGAGCTTAGCCATGGTGGCTACAGTATTAAATTCAACAGAGTAATCTCTGTGTGTTCTACATCAGGAGCCCATAGGAACAACGCAGGCCACAGAATCTCACGTACCCACTCCTGTAACAAACCCCTAACCTATGTCTCAGCTACTGAAGTCCTCAAATCGTGGCTTAAAAACTTAAAGATGCAGAGAATCCTCCAGCAAGTGACCCTACCCCACACTGCAGAGGAAGGCAAAAAACCTTTTACCGCATGTGTTTCCTATTCTGTTACCTCTGTGGTCAACTGTTACAACACCCGCAACAACCAAAAAGAATATAAAAAAAAGAATACAAGAACGTTAATACTTATAAGGTAATGCAAAGCATAAGTCCACAACAAGTTCCAAAAGCAGCTTATAACTATGTACCATTTCCTAACTGTCCGAACTATGTACCACTTCCTAACTGTCAGGGTGGTTAGGCACTGGAATACATTGCCAAGGGAGCTTGTGGAATCTCCATCACTGGAGATTTTTAAGAGCAGGTTAGACATTCCCATACCAGGGATGGTCTAGATGGGGCTGGTCCTGCAATGAGTGCAGGGGACTGGACTAGATGATCTCTCGAGGTCCCTTCCCGTCCTAGGATTCTATGATTCTATTAAATGTGAATGTTCTATCAAGTATATATGTGTCTTATTGCATTAATCATTGTCACATGCTGTCATATGTATGTGACAGGGCACTTATAATCTAGTCATCCCTTGAAAATGAGATAACACTGACTCTGTCAAGGGGGGGAAATGTAGCCAAGGGTTTTAGTTTGGTTTTCATTTATTGTGTGATGTTATGATTACATTCTATATACTCCTTATATGTTAATCAGAATTTGATTTATAGAATTAGAAAAGACTAAAATGAAGCAATATTTAAAAGAACTAGGTAATAAGTCAGACAAGCTGAAATGCAAGAAGCCTGTGGGCTAAGGCCTGCAAGATTTTAGCTTAGCTATTTTAGGCTTTGAATACAAAATGTGGTGTATGTTAGTAACCTAAAAAGAACCCGATGCCCTAAAATTCTAAGAAAAGAGGCAGAAACGAGTAACATTGAGACATTCAAAGTGGGAAAGTTAAATTTAAATCATAAACATGCTGTAACAACAAAATATGCTTATAACCCGTGCCTTAAACCGCAAGGCAAAGGCGGGACATCAACCTACCCAGCCTACAGAATTCGGGGACCCTCATGTCTCCAGGGAACATAGACCGATAAAAAAGAGAGGGACGATGCTGTCATGTACATGTGCCGAATGTAGGTATAGACAGCGTCACAGTATCACAAAGGGTGCCCAAAGTAGGCAAACTGAGCTTCCTACAGGAAACTCCAGCAGGAACCACTCCCATAGTAACAATCAATCCATGCGAGGGCCGACGGAGTTTGAGAGGGCTGACAGATTCTAATGCCGCCTAGGATGATGTAAATCTGTCTATAGTTATAATTAGTGCATGGCACATATCTTGATTTTTAATTAGATGTGCTGTAACTTTTATGATTTTATTGCCAACTTTAATAAAACCGCTAAAAGAGAGAGGCTCTTGTAATTGTATGTGTTACTTGCTGATGGTTTCCTGTGTTCCTATGGGCTCCAGATCTAGAACAGAGACAACTCGCTTGAACTTGAGACTGTAGCCACCAGAGCTGAACCCAGGGAAATGTGATTGAGGTTAAATAGAATGAAAGGCTCCAGATTTGGTGCTGAAACCCAGGACCATAGAAAACGCAAAAAACCATAAAGAACATGTGGAACCATAGTAACCACAGAAACCCAATAAGAAACCAAGGTTTTAAGAAAAAAATATATATCTAGGTCAAAAGTCATACTGGGAGACGTCCTGCTTTTGCTTATGCCTGCTTGCATTCTATGTTTGTCTGTCTGGGTAATGTTGTAAACATTGAGGTCAGGGGAAGAAAATAGGAATTGCAATTGTGTAATGGACCCTTGAATTCACGTATGGGTAAAAGCCCCCTACCAGGCGTGGCAGAGTGGGTCGGACACTTCTCCGTCATTTGTCAATAATAAGCAACAAGCACCCCCGCCCCACACACACATCATATTAATTAATAAGCTCCCCAAACTATAAACTCCTCTGGACTACGCCACTGATGGAGGATCAAGGAAATCTTTGTGGGGTTGCCTTGGTCACTGCCCCTTCCTCTCGGTGTGCTCCAGCTGTAGAACACCAGAAGGAGAAGCATCCGACCAAGTGGGTATTCACCCATGAAAGCTCATGCTCCATACGTCTGTTAGTCTATAAGGTGCCAGAGGACTCTTTGCTGCTTTTGAAGGAGAAGTAAGCACCACAAACCCTTCTCAATTTAAAAAATCAAATCAAATCCCTGTAAACATTTTGGGAGCAAGGAAGGGACGCCGGCCACTTTTCCAAAAGAAATAGGGAACAAAATAAGTTACGCACTCAGGCATTTATTGCAACAATTCCAACTCCACAAACGTCCTGGGAGGCCTTTGTGCGAGACGACATTAAAGCCCGTGGGGGAGGGTTAGTTAAAAACTACTGGAGTGCTTGGGGCCCCTAGAGATCCCTGAAATTGATGGTATTTCCTCTTTGAAAAGGAAAAGGCGGGGGGGGGGGGGGAAAGTCTTAAGATGTGAAAGAAATAGCCCTGGATTGTGTATCTATAGCATGTAATATCCTATTGAAAAGGATTTAAAAGAAAGGTAAAACAACTGCAGAAGGTAAAACAAGCCTTATGCAAAGAGCAGAAGTCTAGTTAGACATTGAAAAAAACAACTCAGTAGGGTAAGGGAGGTCAATCCTGTACTCCTTAATCAAAGGAAGAGTTTGGCAAGAGACTTAAGCTCCAGTAAGCAACACCTGCAAGAGGCTGGTTATAAAATTATGGTGTGAAAAAGAAGCCACGGGGCAGGAACATTTGTTTGGGCAAGAGTAAAAACAGCAGCGCAATTAAAAAAAATATCTTGCAAGCCCATCCACAACGGGGTCGTTTCTTGCAAGAAACTCAGGGAACTGTAGCAGTTGCTGTAAAAGCCTGTAAGGGTGAAATTCTGGATATCAGTATCTCTTAAGAAAGACAAAAGTCTTTGCAATCTAAAAGTCACTTTAATCTCTCTAAGCCAATCAAGTCAGGAGCCATAATAAAAAGAACAAGTGGCATCATTCATTTGAAATCTAACATGCCCATTGTAGCCCAAGACACTTTAGAGCCCAAACCAGAGCCTCCATATGCACCCAAGCCAGGCAGGAGTGACTTTGGTAGCTAACATGAAGCAATGGGAAGGCAAGTCACCGCATACATTCCACAATAGACTTTCAGCCGTTTGGCTCTCTAATGAAATGCCTGGTAAGGAAACAAACCCACAATGTATTAATTTGTTTGTTAACAATTCTTCACCAGCACTTTGGGGTAAAGTAATAATGCATGTTAAACCTGGAAGCACTCTGCCGGGAGAGCTGGACTAATTGTCTAAAGCTTAGAGTTATATTCAAACCCAACCAAGAAATCCCAAGAGAAATCCTCCTCCTCTTGCAATTGTTCAAGGAGCCTCTGATAAAGCAGTAGTTAAAGGAAAGGTCCAGACAATAATAGTTAAAAAGAACCATAAGCCCCAAAACTCAGTAAAATGTCCAATATTACAAGAAGGCCCTGGTAGTGGTCTCACTGCCAAACCTGTGCCAGGGGTATTAATTAATCAGGTACAATTCGCACATATCCCTGCTCTGTTCTATTTGTCTAACTGGCAAATGAGAAAATTCAGTTATTGCGGACACCAAAGTGGCATCTTTCTTCTCAGTAATCCTTGGGGATAAGATTACCCCTTATCAACCACAGGTGCAGGATATAGCTAATTTGGGTTTACAATTAGACAATAATAATTGAATGAATTGGTTTTGCTTAGTCTGGAAAAGAGAAGACTGAGAGGAGCCATGACAACAGTAACCTCTGAGGATAGGACAAGAAGCAATGGGACAAGAAGCAATGGGCTTAAATTGCAGCAAGGGCGGTTTAGGTTGGACATCAGGAAAACTTTCCTATCTGTCAGGGTGATTAAGCACTGGAATAAATCGCCTCGGGAGGTTGTGGAATCTCCATCACTAGACATTTTTAAGAGCAGGTTAAACAAACACCTGTCAGGGATGGTCTAAAGATGGTACTTGGTCCTGCCATGAGTGCAGGGGACTGGATTTGATGACCTCTCGAGGTCCCTTCTAGTTCTATGATTCTATGATTCTGTGTTCTCTATGCTCCTCAAAAAAACCCCAAAACCCCAAAAAACTAGTCCACTGGAAATTCTATGGAGGATTACAGAATTGTTTGGTACAGAAATGTCAATTAAAAATAAGGTGAATGTTAAAAAAATCAGAAAGCACATCAATTACGTACTCCAGAAAATAAACCGGTCTCCTGGTGGGGTGTCCAAGCCTGTCCCCCCTCTTTCCCCTCTCTCACTGGACGCCAGGCAGCGCCCGTGCAGTGCCAATGGTGGACACTGCTGCCGGCAGCCCCTGGGAAGAAGCCAGGGAAGGGAGCGGCAGGCCAGGGGGGTCTCTCACGTCCACTGCCAACCATTTCCCTGCAGCAGATGGGCCCCTCCCCAACCAGCCCACAGCTCCCTTGCCAGCAAAGAGGAGCAGCAGGGCAGGGACCCGTCCACCAGCCAGATAAGGTAACCCAGCCATGAGCGGGACTGCCCCAGCTCCGAGTCTCCCCCCACGCACTCCCCCCTACACACACACCCCAATCCCCTTCCCTGAGCCCTCCGCACCCACAGCCCCCTTCCCTGACTCCTGCACCCCCCCACACACAACCAGCCCCCTGCCCTGAACCTCCCACAGCCCCCAACCCCCCTGCTCTGACTCCTACATCCCCCCACACACACACCTAGCCCCCTTCCTGGACTGAGCCCCCACCCCCAGCCTCCTCCCCTGACTCTTGCACCGTCACCCAGCCCTCTGCCCTGAGCCCCCC
Source organism: Mauremys mutica (assembly GCF_020497125.1). Classification (NCBI taxonomy): domain Eukaryota; kingdom Metazoa; phylum Chordata; order Testudines; family Geoemydidae; genus Mauremys; species Mauremys mutica. The sequence continues at coordinate 18,593,179 of NC_059086.1, read as the reverse complement.
AAAGCCCCCAATCCTCTGCCCTGAGCCTCCCCACATCCCCTCCCCCTGCCCTGAGCCCCCCACAACCCTCAACCCCCTGCCCTGAGCTCCCACACACAGCCCAGCCCCCTGCACCCCACACTTAAATTTCTAACAGGTACTGTCGTATTGCAACACCCCCACCCCGATCCTCTGCCCTGAGCCCCCCACTGTGACAGGACAGTACCTGTAAGAAATTTAAGTTATTTTCACCCCTGCCCACAAATAACTTGTTGCTCTCAAAAGGGGCATCAATGAATCTGTAGGTGAAACATGTTGAAGGTAATAACCCCACTGTGTGGTCAGCTGGAAAGCTACCAACAAAACTTACTGGCAGTAAATGTAACACAAGTATCATGTCCAGTACAACTAATTGCATGGAAAGCTCCTATGAAGCAAATAGCCTTTGCAGGAAAGAAACAGTTTTGTGCAGTACCCAATCAGAAAGAATTCTGTCATGGTCAATGCTGATTTATGGTCACAAATCCAATTTTTTGTTTTAAAAAACAAATAATAGATTATCAGCGTTGGAAGGGACTGCAAGAGGTCATCTAGTCCAAACCCTGCTCAAAGTGGGACTAACCCCCACAGGGCCCCGTCAAAGATGGAACTCACAAGCCTGGATTTAGCAGGCCAATGCTCAGACCACTGAGCTATCCCTCATTTTTAGGCCATCAATTGCTATCCAAGGCCTAAAATAGCTAAGCTAAAGCCTTTCAGCAGGCGTCAGCCCACAGTCTTCTCCTGTTTCAGTTTGCCTGACTTATTAGTTTCTCGAAATATTGCTTCATCTTATACTATTATAATCCTATAAATCAATTCTGACGAACATATAAGGAGTCTATAGAATGGAATCATGACATCACACAATAACTAAATACCAAACTAAAGCCATTGGCTACTCTCCATAGATGGTCGAGTTCCTCACTGCATAGGCTGGGATTCTCCTTTGCAGCCTGGAACCACCTCCCCTGTTCACCCTCTTTGTTCTCCAGACAGTGCTCCCAGGTGTTGAGTTTTGGGAGGGGCGAGAGGCCAAAAGTCACTTCCCTTCCTTTATAGGCTCTCCCACTTGCTGGAAAGATCTTTTGTTAGGACATGAGTCAAGCCCTGTCCATTGTCTATGGGCTCCCTGTGAGAAGCCTTCATTGGACACACATGATAGTCCTTGGGAGTATGCATTCCCCCTATGGGCCATCAACACTATCTGGCTTCTCCACTGTTGTACCTGAAAGACTGGTTGTGGGTGTTTCCAACCTCCCAACATCTTCCAGTGACACACACCACCCACAACTTCATAAGTGCCCATACAATGACAGCACATACAATCCACCAGGACATTAATGTTCAACAGATCGAGCCCTTTCGAATGATGCATCACAAGGCTCACTGTGTACACAACAGAGCCGAATTCTATCACCATGGTAAATATGGGAGTGCCAGGGAACTGCCTTGGAGCACAGAGGGTCACAGCGCCAGACACAGGGACAGAGATGTGAGGCCCCAGGCCTTGCTCATGAGGAGGAGAATCAGGAACTTCCCCCCGTCGACCCCCAGCATGAGACAAACCAACCCACCTCGACAGGGCCAATGCTCCAGCCTGGAGTCTGCGCTGGCCTGTGTTCACCACCTCCCATCCCCCACTGCTGTGTACCCTGGCCCTCACCATACCCCATCCCTCACCCCCATCTGCCCTGGCCCTCCCCAGCTCCCAGCCCCCACCATGTCTGCTCTGCCCCTTGCCACCTCCCATCCTGGTCCCCCGTCTGCCCCACCCCTCCTGGCTCAGCTCCACAATATTTCCTTTCAAGGCAATATTGAATGAATTAGCTGAGTCCCACCTCCCCTGCCACTGGCCTGGTCACGGGGACAGCAGGAGTGGGCACCGTCCCTCTGCAGCATGGGGGGGGGGGTGGAAAGAATGGGGCTATAAGAAGAGGAGCTGGGAGCTGAGAGCCCATCACTGGGGATCCGGTATGAGCATCTGTCAGTGAGTGACGGCAACTCCTACTCCTGCCCCATGGAAACCATGGTGAGTACCCGCTGCCCCTCACCTCCTGCCCCATGGAAACCCTTGTGAGTCCCTCCCACCTCCTCGCCCCACGGAAACCCTGGTGAATCCCCACCACTTCCTCCTGCCCCACGGAAACCCTGGTGAATCCCCACCACTTCCTCCTGCCCCATGGAAACCCTGGTGAATCCCCACCGCTTCCTCCTGCCCTATGGAATCCCAGGTGAGTCCCCTTTGTTCCCCCGCCCCGGCCCATAAAGCCCCATGGAAGACCTGTCTGCCATTCACACCCCACCCCATCAATCTCCAGGGGGTTATCCCCTGCCCCCTCTCCTGTCGGTAGCACACCAGGGGCTAGCGGATGTGGGTTGGTGGCTCTGGGTTGTGCCCAGGCTCAGGGGTGCTGACACTATGGGGTCCTGTGCAGGTGTCGGGACGGATGCCCAGGGCTGGACTCCTGCTGCTGCCACTTCTCCTCTGCTTCGGGCCAGAGACTGTCGGGAGCATCAACCCGCCGCGCTCAGAGACACTGTGGATCATGTAGATAAGTGAGTGAGATGCCAGTGGGGCATTTCCCATCTGGCTGGGACCCGTCTGCCCTCCTTGGGTGGTAAATGAAGGAAAACGGGGGGAAGATGCTTCACGTTTGCCCTGTGTGATTTTCTATGGCATAGGTGGCTGAGTGCATGGCAGAGCTGGGAGGGGTCATTTTGGGGTGCAGGGGGAGCTGGGGCTCGGAGCTGGGAGGGGTGATTCTGGGATGCAGGGAGAGAACTGGAAGAGGGGTACTTCTAGGGGTGCACCGGGCTGGGGTTGTGGGTCTCATTACTATTGTGAAAAACTGGTTGGAAACTGGAATTCCAATTCCCTCAGAAATTTCTATTTTCTTTTCAGTCCAAATTAGTTACTAAAATTTGAAAACTTCCATGGAATGGGATTTCCAAATTTTGTTTTAGAATTATGTTTTGTTAGATAGAAACATTTGGTTATGACTTTATTTTATATTTTTGCTTATATTATATTACTGTTTATAATATACAGGTGAAATATTATATTACATTATATTATACAGCAGGAAAGTCAAGTTGCTGAAGCTGAAATGGAAATATTTGGATCTTGCTGAAATGAAATATTCAGATATGGTCCAACTGAAATCTGTTTTTAATTTTTCCAAAACAAAATTTGGAAATCCCCAAGAATTACCCCTCTTCCAGTTCCAGGCTCCATCTCCCCCTGAATCCCACAATCATCCTTCCCAGATGCGAGCCCCAGCTCCTGCTGCACCCATACACAGGGGAAGCAGACAATGCTCACCACTCCCAATAAGGCAGATGGACTTTTCCTGGGGGCCAGTCAGGGCCAGGTCATCTGGGGCTCTAGCTGCTGCATTGAGGGCTGGCAGGGTGCTGAGGGCTGGCAGCTCTGATCTTCGGCTGTTCCCTGCAGTTAGTCTCCAAAGAACTGCGTTCCTTTTGGACCCCAGTTTATATAGTTAAACTTGAGTTGGGCTTAGCTGTACCTGAACCAGTCATTAACTGAAATGCTACAGAATTGTGTTTTTCTCCAATCCTAGCCCATTACAAAACAATTCTTTACCCAATCATAACCCGCCACCTTACTTGATTTAAATCTTGTAAAATTAGTTCTGCAACTGACAGAAACAATCAAAGAACCAGACAGAGACCATCTAGATAAAGAGTAGAGAAGTGGGGGACTATAAAGGCAGGGGCGGCTCTAGTTTTTTTGCCGCCCCAAGCACGGCAGTCAGGCAGCCTTCGGCGGCGCGCCTGTGGGAGGTCCGGTGGTAACGTGGATTTGGCGGCATGCCTGCAGGAGGTACGACAATAAATTGGTTTCTAGCCAGACTGTTGAATGCTGTCAAATAAAGTTTTCTTTAATGATCTTAAGATCTGGTGATGGTGGGGACTGTTAGCACAGGAATGCTGCCTTAACAGCCCAATCTTACATTTTTTTTTTTAAATTTAGAGGGAATATGCCTCTTTGCTTCCTGGGCTGCTGCTTATTCCTGAAAAAGGCCTCAGACCTTACAGATTACTGCCCTGTCCTCAGTCAGTTATGAGCCCCCAACCTTCCCCAATTCAGCTGCACAAGGCCACTTCAGGCAGAGGTGGGATGAGAACCCAGCTCTCTAACGTAGCAGACATAAAGCCTTTCACACTGAATGTGCCATATATAGGTGCCATTGTCAGCCTCCCTTTAATCACAATCACAGTCCCCTCCCAGAACTGGGGGGAGAAATGAGGAGCCCTGATCTCCAGTGTTCTTCAGCTCTCCAGCAAATCGCTGTGTATGCTGGGGCAAACTGTGTGTCCCGTCTCTCTCTTGGGGTGGCTCCGCATAAAAGCTCCGGCTTGTTCCTGGAGCTCAAGTGGTAACGCTCAGCCCTGTGGGGCTGACGGACCAAAGCTCACACCAGGCTGATGATCCCTGGGGGCACCTGTTGCAGTTTCTTCTAAAAACCGCCCTCCAGGTTTATTTCATTCTCCCAGGGAACAAACATTCCCTAATCCAGGCTGGAGCCCTGAGAGCCTAGAACCGGCCAGTGACGGCGCCATGTGTGACCCACCCCAAGTTTGCCGCTCAGGGCTGGGACAGAGCTGTTCAGAGCCCCCTGTCTTCTCACTGCCCTTTGCTTTGCCTTCGCTCAGGGATGGGTTGGCTGTTGAATACGCCTTCGCCGTCAGCCTGCAGAAAGCCAGTTGTGAGAACCCATCCGGTCTGGAACAGGTGCTGCGCAGGAACAAGCTGCGGGACATGCAGGCGGCCATCAACCCAGAGGGTGTCCTGTACGACCCAGACGAAGGGCCCATTGTGGCTGCCCGGATGCAGCGCCTGGGCAGGGCGGGGGAACACACCGAATGGCGCCTGCTCCAGGGCGACCGGAACAGCCCCGTGCAGAAGCTCCTGGCCCGGACCTACAATGAGAGAAGCTGCCTGATCTTCTTCACCGTCCGCTCGCCCTGTGCGGGGACGTGCCTGCTGGTGAAGAGGCCCCACAACATCCTACGGATGGTGAGCGACACCTTCCGCCCCATCGACCACAACTACAAGGCCTTCATCTTCCGGCAGATCTACCGTCAGGACCGGGACCTGGATTCCCAAAGCCTGCTGGAGGCCTGGCACCAGCTGCCCAACGTGCCCCTGCTGCGCTGTGACACCAACGGCTGCAGGGACTGCAGAGGGAACGACCCCAAAACCGACCCCAACACCTGCCTGGATGAGATTCGAGCCATGAGGCAGCCGCTGCACCCATCTGGCAGGGGGCAGAAGGAAGAGCAGGGGGCAGAGGGGAGAGCAGAGGATGTAGGGGAGAGCAGGGGGCACCTTTGGAGGTTTGGGGAGATGGTGGGTCAGGTGGCACCATTGGAGGGCTGGGGGGACAGCAGGGCAGAGGACGACATCATAACATTGGGGGGATGGCAGGACATTGCGCGTCTTCAGAAGCGTTGGCCCCCTCAGCAGCCTAAGTGGCCCCCTCAGAGGCCTTGGCCCCCTCAGCGGCCCCCTCAGAGGCCTTGGCCCCCTCAGCGGCCTAAGTGGCCCCCTCAGCGGCCTTGGCCCCCTCAGCGGCCCCCTCAGAGGCCTTGGCCCCCTCAGCAGCCCCCTCAGAGGCCTTGGCCCCCTCAGCAGCCTAGGTGGCCCTCTCAGAGGCGGGGGTAACGGCAGGGCTGAGGGTGCTGCAGGAGGGTTGGGGGCATGGCAGGCCAGGGGGTGCCATCGGGGGAAAGGGGGATGGAGGGTTAGGACGCTCCATCGGAGGGTTGGGGGGGTTACAGGGCAGGGGACACTGTTGGAGGGTTCGGGGACATGGGAGGATACAGGGGGTGGGGGGTGGGATATTTCTTTTTTCAAGGCCTGTGATTTTGCAGAGTCCCCCCATCCTGAATGATTAACACCAATAAAGTGTTGAAGGCTCCTGGGGCCTCGTGTCTCTGTCCCTGTGTCTGTCTCCCTCCTCTCTGTCCGTGCGCCTGGACTTTACACAGCGTGGGAGGCCTCGCAGCCTCCCTGGCAGTGCCCCCTTCATCAGGCCAGGCCTGGCCCCCACGTTTTGCCTGGGGCTCCCCCTGAGCCCAGACCCCTGGCAGAGTCACCCCCTTGGGAGCGAGGCCGGGCAGCCTTTGCCAGACACCCAGCTCGCTATGGATGAACCTGGCCATCGGCTGCCATCTGCTGGTGAGGTGGAGGTAGACTCTTGAAAAACACTCTGGGCAGGCCCCAGTTTGCATGTTTCCTGCCAGCGCCGCACTGGCTGGATCAGACGGGGGGAAGCTCAGCAGCGGCTGAGAGGGGTCAGGGCAAATCTGCCCTGTGTGCTCTGGGCGGGTCCATGAGATTGGCCGGCACGCGCCGCACCACGGGAACTGCTGGGCAACACGCCCTGGCTCCAGCGCTGGGCACACATCCACCTGCAGTGGGACGTGTAGGTGCCCCGTCACTCCACGGGGACCTGCAGCTCCCCGGCCTGATGGGACGAGGTTCCAGTCAGTGGCTGGAGGCTCTGAGGTGCTGCGCTGGGGATGGGGGACGAGAACAGGGGATAGGAGAGCCGGTTAGACAAAAACCTGGGCCTGCCCTGGTTTGGTGAGTCGTACATGCCTGTTCGTTTCATCTGCTTCTCCCCTTGAGCCAGATTCATCTGCTTCTTAACAAGGCCAGGATCCGCTGACGGGGACAGGTGGGTGGTAAAGGCTACGGCTAGGGTCAGGTGCCTGTCGCTAAAGCCCAGTGGTCATGGTACATGTGGTATATGTAGGTACCAATGACACAGGGAAGGCCAGGAGAGAGACCCTGGAGGCCAAATTTAGGCTGCTAGGTAAGAGATTGAAATCCAGGACCTCCATGGGACATTGAGGATCCCACAGCTGTCAAAGTGACCATTTTTTGGTCTGCCGTGGACTCAGGCTAGGCAGAGTGGGTGTGCCTATGCAAACAAGATCCGCCCCCTAAGCCCATTTGAGAACCACTGATGTAATTGAATGGGACTCTTTCATTTGTCTGTTTCTGATCAGACCCTGCCTGTATTTTATCATTTTCCATCCTCTTCTCCTCACAAGGACATAGAGATGCTGTAATAATAGATCCTCCCCTAAGAGATGTTCCAACCACGTGCTCCTCCACACCTGCTGGCTTTCCCCTAGCCCTTAGTTTAAAAACTGTCCTAAAGGCATCACAGAAACTCGGTGGAATGAGGATAATCAATGGGACACAGCAGTAAAACCAGGGTACAAAAAAAAAAATATCGGCAGCACAGAACAGGTCGTGCTGATGGGGGAGTGGCACTAGATGTGAAAGAATGCGTAGAATCAAATGAAGTAAAAGTCAAAAATGAATTAAGATTGGGGTATCCTGGGGAAGAGACTGCAGTTGAGGAGCGAGTCCCAGGCAGGGGTCAGAGTCTGCATGGGGATAGAGTTGCTGTGGCAGGGGGCACACACCCTGAGGTGAGTGGGAGGTCTCCAGGCAGGGGACTGAAATTGGGGGGGGGGTCTGAGTGCAAGCCTCTGAGTGCCACTCCCCCTAATCAATTAAAAATATGTTTTTATATATTTATCCCCATTATAAATGCTGGCAGCAAAGCGGGGTTTGGAATGGAGGCTGACAGCTCACAACCCCCCATTTAATAACCTCGTGACCCCCTGAGGGGTCCAGATCCCCAGTTTGAGAACCCCTGAATTACATCATGTAATAGCAGACAGCTAAAAGGAGACAATTTTTTTAAAGTGCTCATATACCAATGCTAGAAGTCTAAATAATAAGATGGGTGAACTAGAGCACCTCATATTAAATGAGCATATTGATATGTAAGTAGAGTCAGGATGAGCTCTACCCTGACATCTGGTGGTGAATTATGGCGAGTGTGGAAAAGAACTTAGGGGGCGGATCTTGTTTGCATAGGCAAACCCACTCTGCCTAGCATGAGTCCACGGCAGATCAAAAAATGGTCACTTTGACAGCTGTGGGATCCTCAATGTCTCGGTTATGGGGTAGGAGGAATAAAGTGTTGTTACCCTGATTATGTGAATGAAGGACTATGAGCCTGTTTTATGACAGAGGGAGTCACAATCAACTAAGTAGCACTCGCCAGACAAGGGGCATGGGTTCCAAAACCCAGTGAATTGAGAGTGGTTGGGGATAAGAGAGTGTGAGATTTCTTCTTTCCTTCCTTCCTTTCTTCCTTCCAGTGTTGAGTAGCAGGGCTAATTTTGATTCTCTTAGGAGTCTAATTAAGAGCTGCTGAGCTGAATTCCTTTTGTGCTAATGGTGCACCAGCACTGAGGCTCCTCTTACTACTATGAATCTGAAATCACTCAAAGAGCTAAAATTACTGAGCTAAGGTCACTGAGTGCTGTGTTAACTAGTGGGGGTGCCTGAAGATATATTGTTAAGCAACTAGCAGAGTAGTTTGCAGGATGGTTGGAGTGGTTCATGGGATGGCTGGTGGAGTAGAGCAGCTTGTGGGACGGTTGGAGCAGCCCATGGAACAGCCACATTGTTTCCCTCCTTCATTAAAAGGATTTTGCTACACTCAGACTCCGTGCTTGCGAGAGGGGAAGTATTGCTTCCTAGAGGCGCCCGGGGGCTTGGGGGGGGCGTGTAATTGTTCCAGGTCACTGGGTTGGGGCTCGAGCTGGTTTTGCATCGCGTTATTGAAACAGAACCCCTGGATACTGAACCCAGCCCTTGTTGCTGCCAACTCAGAGGGGCTGAAGGGTTACAGATATAATAGGCATCACAGAAACTTTGTGGAATGAGGATAATCAATGGGACACAGTAAAACCAGGGTACAAAATATATCGGAAGGACAGAACAGGTCGTGCTGATGGGGAGTGGCACTAGATGTGAAAGAAAGCGTAGAATCAAATGTAGTAAAAGTCGGAAATGAATCAAACTGTACCACAGACTCTCTATGGATAGAAATTCCATGCTCTAATAATAAGTGTATAGCAGTAGGGCTATATTACCGCCCTCCTGACCAGGACGGTGATAGTGACTGTGAAATGCTCAGGGAGATTAGAGAGGCTGTTAAAATAAAAAACTCAATAATAATAATGGGGGATTTCAATTATCCCCATATTGCCTGGGTACGTGTCACCTCAGGACGGGATGCAGAGAGAAAGTTTCTTGACATCTTAAATGACTGCTTCTTGGAGATGTATTGTCTGGAAAATAGAAAGGCGCATAAACACTGGCAAAGGAAGTGTAAAAATACAATTAGGAAGGCCAAAAAGGAATTTGAGTAACAGCTGGCCAAAGACTCAAAAAGTAATAGCAATTTTCTTTTAAGTACATCAGAAGCAGGAAGCTTTCAAATAACCAGTGGGGCCACTGGACGATGGAGGTGCTACAGGAGCACTCAAGGACGATAAGGCCACTGCAGAGAAGCTAAATGAATTCTTTGCATCGATCTTCACGGCTGAGGATGTGAAGGAGAGTCCCAAAACTGAGCCATTCTTTTTGGGTGACAGATCTGAGGAACTGTCCCAAATTGAGGTTTTGGAACCAATTGATACATTAAACAGCAATAAGTCACCAGGACCAGGTGTTATTCACCCAAGAGTTCTGAAGGAATTCAACTGTGAAATTTGAGACTGACCAACTATAGTGTGTAACCTATCATTTAAATCAGCTCCTGTATCAGATGACTGAAGGGTAGGTAATGTGACACCAATTTTTGAAAAGGGCTCCAGAGGTGATCCCAGCAATTACAGGCCGGTAAGCCTGACTTCAGTACCGGGCCAACTGGTTGAAAGTATAATAAAGAACAATATTGTCAGACATATAGATGAAACTAATTTGTTGAGAAAGCGTCAACACGGTTTTTGTAAAAGCGTAGAATCAAATGAAGTAAATTGAATGGGACGCTTTCATTTGCCTGTTTCTGATCAGACCCTCCCTGTATTTTATCATTTTCCATCCTCTTCACCAATGCTTCACCAATCTACTAGAATTCTTTGTGGGGGGTCAAGAAGCATGTGGACCAAGGGGATCCAGTGGATATAGTGAACTTAGATTTTCAGAAAGCCTTTGACAAGGTCCCTCACCAAAGGCTCTTACACAAAGTAAGCTGCCACGCGATAAGAAGGGAGGTGCTCTCCTGGATTGGTAATTGGTTAAAAGACAGGAAACAAAGGGTAGGTCTAAATGGTCAATTTTCAGAATGGAGAGAGGTAAATAGTGGAGTCCCCCAGAGGTCTGTTCTGGGACCAGTCCTATTCAACATATTCCTAAATGATCTGGAAAAGGGTGTAAAGAGTGAGATGGCAAAATTTGCAGATGATGCAAAATTACGATGATAGTTAAGACCCAGACAAACTTCGAAGGGCTACAAAAGTCTCTCTCAAAACTGGGATAAAAAATAGGACAGAAAATATCATGTTGCCTCTATATAAATCCATGGTACGCCCACATCTTGAATACTGTTTGCATATGTGGTTGCCCCATCTCAAAAAAGCTATATTGGAATTGGAAAAGGTTCAGAAAATGGCAGCAAAAAGATATGGAACGGCTTCCGTATGAGGAAAGACTAAGAAGACTGGGATTTTTCAGGTTGGAAGAGAGACGGCTAAGGGGAGATATGATTGAGGTCTATAAAATCATGACTGGTGTTGAGAAAGTAGATAAGGAAGTGTTGTTTACTCCTTCTCATAACACAAGAACTAGGGATCACCAAATGAAATGAATAGGCAGCAGGTTTAAAATAAATAAAAGGAAATATTTCTTCACACAATGCACAGTGAACCTGTAGAACTCCTTGCCAGAGGATGTTGTGAAGGCCAAGACTATAACAGGCATAAAAACAACCCCCTATATAAATTCATGGAGGACAGGTCCATCAATAGCTATTAGCCAGGATGAGCAGGAACGGTGTCCCTAGTCTCTGTTTGCCAGAAGCTGGGAATGGGCGACGGGGGATGGATCACTTGATGATTCCCTGTTCTGTTCATTCCCTCTGGGGCACCTGGCTCTGGCCACTGTCGGAAGACAGGACACTGGGCTAGATGGACCTTTGGTCTGACCGAGTAGGGCCGTTCTTATGTTCTTATGTCATTTACCTTCCCTACGTAAATGTCTGAAAGCTGCAGAGGAGAGCTCTACGTACACAGAAGCAAGGTGGGTGAGATAACATTTGTATTGACCCAGCTCCTGCTGGTGAGAGAGAAAAGCTATCAAACTGCACAGGTCAGACCTGAAGACGAGCGCTGGGTAAACTCCAAAGCGTGTCTCTCTCACCAGCAGAAGCTGATCCAATAAAAGCTGTTCCTGCCCCCACCTCGTCTCTCAGTATCCCGGGATTGACATGGCTACAACATCACTGTATAATACAAGGAGCCGCTGTTACTCTATGCTTCCCCTGTTCTCCATTTTGAGGTCTGTGTGTGCACAGGCAGCTGCCTCACCCATTGAGCTGCCCTCAGGTGTCTGAGCTGCACATCCATTAGCTATTGCCCGTGCTCTGTGCGTCACTCCCCTGCCCTGCGCAGGAACCCTGTATCTGCCCCCCGGATGCTCTCTGCACCTGCGTTTGTGACAGGCTCAGCCACTTGCAGCAGATCAATAAGTCAGAGCAGAAGTTAGTCCAGAAGAAGGAAAAGCTTCTGAGCGATTCCCCTGTGTGTTCAGTTCTCCCCCCACCCCCCGCCCAGGGGAGAAGTGAGATATGGGTCCTGGGGGGCACAGCCTGGGGCTACCTGGGGGGAAGGCATTACCTGGGGCTGCCACGCGCAGGGCCAGGGTGACTGAGCCCCAGGCCAGGAGCTTCCTGCTGGATGGCATCTCCCTGGCTTGCGCTCTCCCCTTAGGGAGTTGCCAGGTGCGCCACCCCCTAGAGCCACCGGCTAACAAGGGGGTTTCACAGCTACCCGGCTGCACATTGTTTCTCTTCCACGCACCCGGATGCGCGGGGAGAGGCAAATCCTCCTGAGGCTGACATCTGGCCCGGGCCCCTGCCTTTGATCAACTGCCCCGCTCCAGCTGTGCAGCCCAGACTCAGCAGCATGCTCTGATTCTTGTAACTTTGTAGAAGCCGAGCTGGGGAATGTGAGGGGGGGATGAAGTGGGATGTGCGGGGTGGGGGCTCTGGAGCAGCGCTCGGGTGTGGAGGTTGGTGCAGGGTGGGATCCGTCCCCCTTGGTCAAACTTCACCCCATGGGGCCGTGCTCTGGCACCAGGACCCTTATTCAGCGGAAGGGACCATGCCAGTAGCTCAGTTCTGAAACACCGAGTTCAACGGCTGCAGCTTTGCCCAGGAACAGGGTTTCCAAAACTGCCATTTTTCTACGATCCCTCAGTGAACAGTGGCCCATCCTCAAATGGCCCTTTGCTCCATGTGCTCCAATGTGCTGATGGAGCAGAGCCAAAAGGGGGGAAGCCGGGCCCTTTCCCCTCCAGTGAAGTGATGGAATTGGGAGAAGGGACATGGAGCCAGCTCAGACTCCCACCTCCCTCCCTCCCATCACCCCACAATTCCTCTCCATTGCTGCTGCCCCAGGCTCCCCCCGGGTGGAAAGGGGGGTCAGAGCAGTGCAGGTGTGTGTGAGTCAGGGCCAGGAGGCCAAAGCAGAGCAGTTGGAGATGAGGGGGAGGCTTTAGCTGGACTCCTCATACCCCCACATCCATGCCCCCCATTTGTGAGCCCCCGAAAAGAGTGCCCCCCCTAACTCCACATCAGTCCCAGCCCTGCTCCTGCATCCTCCCCAGCTCTTGGACCTGTGGGGCCCAAGAGGACCTCCACCCCTGGGTGCGGCACAGGCTGGGGAGGGCTGAGTGGGCTGGGCAGGCAGAGATGGGACACAAGGAGATGGTGTCAGGGGAGCAAAGGGACTCGCATGCAGCCAGGGCCTGCTGAGCCCGGGGTGACCCTCCCCAGGGAGGCAGAGGCCGGGGCAGGCGAGAGCTGGGCTGTGGGACCTGGGGGAGCCGAGGGGAGATTTGAAAGAAACCCAAGGAAATGAACTGCCCATAAACTTTGTTAGCCCATAGGGAAGGGTGCCCGGAGTGGCCTCGTGCCCGTGCAGACTGTTCAGCGCAGAGACACTCAGAGCTCTGCAGGGAATACGGCTCTGAGGGCCACCCACCCCCAGAACACCAGCACCCCCCACACCAGCGCCCGGCTCTCACAGGGGCTACAGAGCACACATGGGAGGGAGCACACGGCTCCGTCTAGCACCTTTGCTTTGCCAAGGCAGGACTTGGGTTTGGAGCAGGCTCAGTGACCAGGAGCTACCTCCAGCTGCTAATACACCCGAGCCTGCCCCACGCAGCCTGGCCCCAACTGGCCCAGCATCCCCCGGGACCTGAGTTACTTCACGCTGCCCTGGAGGGGGCACGGCCATGCACTGCCAGCCTGTGGACGGTCCGCCTGGCCAGTGGACCTTGCCAGAGACACAAGCGGCACAAGGCAGCATTGGCATGAGGCTTCCTGGGGCTCCCAAGAGGCACAACTCCTCTCTGGCCACCTGCTGAAGCTAACACCCCCTACCCCCGGCCATGTGGCATGGTCCCCACCCGAGCTCAGCAAGGGCAGCTGGAGAGTCGGCTGCTGAACATGCAATTCACAGCTGTGCCAGCTTGACCGATAGCACATTTGGAATTCCTCTTTCGTCCATTCACCCTGGTGTCCTGCCCCCACGGCTGAACCGTTCATGCTGCTGCCTTCTCTGGGCAACATGCCCGTCCCTGCCTCCACCCCCTTGTGTCTGCCCCCTCGTGCTGGTGGGTGTTGCATTAATGCCAATGGCGGGAGCAGGCCATGGCTCAGAGCTGGCTCCATGCCTGGGCGCTGGCCGTAATGGAGGCCGCGGGCAGAGATTGAGAGCATGCCAAGCTGGGTTACTTTTCTGGGATGCCAGGCTCAGAGCACAGGCCCAGCAAGGCCAGTGACGTTCTCCCCCAAGTCGCTCTGAGAGTATTCAGAGAGTAACCTACTGCTTGGAGCCAGAGCAGGCTCCCTTTGAAGCCCGAGGCCTCCACTGGGCTAGCGCAGTGCCACTGGGACGCAGCAACTCCATTGTGGCTTTGCAGTGGGCACTGTCACACCCGGGCACTCAGACCCAGGGGCCGATCACCGGGTCAGTTCAGCAGTGAAGAGAAAACCAAGATTAATAGGTCCCATGGCCAGAAGTGTCCACTGAGATCATCCACTCGGACCTCCTGGATCACACAGGCCGGAGAACGGCCTCGCAGCGATTCCTAGAGCAGAGCTGGTAGAAAAACATCCAATCTTGATTTTAAAAATGGCCAGTGTTGGAGAATCCACCATGATGCTCAGCAGAGTGTTCCAATGGTTAATTACCCACCCCCTCTGTTAGACAAAAATACACTTAGAGTAGGGATTGCTGGGATATGACCCCAGGACCTCTTGTTTAGTAGGGAGAAACCACAACCAACAACGCTGTTGTCCCCGCTTTGAAAGAGCATTCTTAGATCTACATCGCGACACTAGAGACTCAAGAGAAAAAGGTGTCAATGGGCCAGGTCGCCAGCTGGTGTGAATGGATGCGGCTCAGCTGAATCGTATACGGTAAATTCCCACACAACGACGCCAGCACTAAACAGGGAGATCTTTGCTGCTGTCCTCTACAAACTGGTCCCGAGCTGGTTTGTTTTTGCAGATTATTAACCCCAGAAATGCTGAGGCCTTTAAGTGCAGCGGGGCCCAGTGGGCCAGGTTCTGACCCCAGATTCTGGGCCTTGTTAGGGGTGAATGAGGGAGGCAACCTAGTGACAGAGGATGTGGAAAAAGATAATGAACTCAATGCTTTTTCTGCCTCTGTCTTCACAAACAAGGTCAGTTCCCAGATTGCTGCACTGGGCAGCACAGTACGGGGAGGAGGTGACCAGCCCTCTGTGGAGAAAGAAGTGGTTCAGGACTATTTAGAAAGACTGGACGAGCACAAGTTCATGGGGCCGGATGTGCTGCATCCGGGGTGTTAAAGGATTTAGTGGATGTGATTGCAGAGCCATTGGCCATTATCTTTGAAAACTCATGGCGATCGGGGGAGGTCCCGGATGACTGGAAAAAAGCTAATGTAGTGGCCATCTTTAATAAAGGGAAGAAGGAGGATCCAGGGAACTACAGATCAGTCAGCCTCACCTCAGTCGCTGGAAAAATCATGGAGCAGGCCCTCAAGGAATCAATTCTGAAGCACTTAGAGGAGAGAAAAGTGATAGAGGAGAGGAAAGTGATCAGGAACAGTCAGCACGGATTCACCAAGGGCAAGTCATGCCTTACTAACCTAATTGACTTCTATGAGGAGATAACTGGCTCTGTGGATGAGGGGAAAGCAGTGGATGTGTTATTCCTTGATGTTAGTAAAGCTTTTGATACGGTCTCCCACTGTATTCTTCCCAGCAAGTTAAAGAAGTATGGGCGGGATGAATGGACTATAAGGTGAACAGAAAGCTGGCTAGATCGTCGGGCTCAACGGGTAGTGATCAATGGCTCCATGTCTAGTTGGCAGCTGGTTTCAAGCGGAGTGTCTCAAGGGTCAGTCCTGGGGCCGGTTTTGTTCAATATCTTCATTAACGATCTGGAGGATGGCGTGGACTGCACTCTCATCAAGTTTGCAGATGACACTAAACTGGGAGGAGTGGTAGATACACTGGAGGTTAGGGATAGGATACAGAGGGACTTAGACAAATTAGAGGATTGGGCCAAAAGAAATATGATGAGGTTCAACAAGGAGAAGTGCAGAGTCCTGCACTTAGGACGGAAGAATCCCATTCACTGTTACAGACCAGGGACCGAATGGCTAGGCAGCAGTTCTGCAGACAAGGACGTAAGGGTTACAATGGACGAGAAGCTGGATGTGGATCAACAATGTGCCTTTGTTGCCAAGAAAGCTAACGGAATTTCGGGCTGTATAAGTAGGGGCATTGCCAGCAGATCAAGGGACGTGATCATTCCCCTCTATTCGACATTGGTGAGACCTCATCTGGAGTACTGTGCCCAGTTTTGGGGCCCCCACTACAAGAAAGATGTGGAAAAATTGGAAAGAGTGCAGAGGAGGGTAACAAAAATGATTAGGGGGCTAGAGCACATGACTTCTGAGGAGAGGCTGAGGGAAGTGGGATTGTTTAGTCTGCAGAAGAGAAGAATGAGGGGGGATTTGATAGCTGCTTTCAGCTACCTGAAAGGGGGTTTCAAAGAGGATGGATTTAGACTGTTCTCAGTGGTACCAGATGACAGAACAAGGAATAATGATCTCAAGTTGCAGTGCGGGAGGTTTAGGTTGGATATTAGGAAAAACTAGGAGGGTAGTGAAGCACTGGAATGAGTTACTTAGGGAGGTGGTGCAATCTTCTTCTTTAGTGGCTTTTAAGGTCAGGCTTAGAGAGCTCTGGCTGGGATTATTTAGGGGCTTGGTCCTGCTTTGAGCAAGCGGCTGGACTAGGTGACCTCCTGAAGTCCCTTCCAACCCTGATGTTCTATGATTCTATGAATCCGAAGTCAACCCCAACAGCGGCAGGGTGAGGCTCCGAGCTTCTCTGAATTAACCTGGCCACCTGCTGTCATCTGCTGGTGAACAGGAGGAAGACATGTGACTAATGCAAGGAGCAGACCCTGCTTTGCAGTTGCCTTGCTTGGGGGCCCAAGGGGTCAGGGATGGGGGTTTGGACTGAGGCCAATGTGGGGGCTCTGTCACCCTGGGCTTCGAGCCATTATTATAGCCTATCCCTGTTGCCCCCGTCAAGCTGTGTGGGGCTGATCCTGCGGCATCTGGGGATTGATGGATCCCCCTGGGTGGGCTCCACACAGTCTGTCCCCACCAGAGGGAGGAGGCAGCCATCTTTGTCACCATGGCTCACAAGACCCAGTGCCCCCTCACTGGCGCAAAGGGAGGTGATAAAACCCTGAGGAGCTGGGGTAGGGGAGAGGGTTATGGGTCCGGATGGGGGGCTGCTCCCTGAGCCTGGTGGATGCCACCTGAGGGTGTGGCCCTGTTGAGGATGTGGGTCCAGGGTCAGGGCACAGTGAGGTTGGGGTATCCTGGGGAAGGGACTGCAGTTGAGGAGGGGGTCCCAGGCAGGGGTCAGAGTCTGCATGAGGATACTGTTCCTGGGGCAGGGGGCACACACCCTGAGGTGGGTGGGGGGTCTCCAGGCAGGGGAGTGAAATTGGGGGCGGTCCTGGGGAAGGAGATGCACCTGAGGCAGACTCACAGTTGGGAGGGTGTTCGGGGGCAGGGGACAGCATCGTTTTGGGTGTCTCCAGGCAGCAGGTGTAATGGGGTTGATGCTTTCAGGGCGGAGTTGCAGTTAGGGGTCCCTGGGGCAGGAGGGGTGCAGTTGTGTTTGGGGTCCTAGGGCAGGGGGTGCCATCGGGGTAGTATCATGAGAAGTTTCCATCCCACTGTGTTCATTACACACATGTGATGAAATTGCTGATTCTCTGCTGGGCGACCGGGGGCAATAAAGCTCCCAAGGTCCCGGCACCTGGCATCTCTGCCCTAATGCTGGATGCCAGGACATCTTCATCCAGCTCTGCCCAGAAAACCTCTTCCTGGGCTGGCTCCCAAACGGCATCAGTTTGTGCCTGTAACACAGGAGACCCCGACTCAGCCCCTGGGACTGCAGCTGACTGCAGCCGGCCAGTCAGCACCTGGCCCAATAGAACAGCTCCTGTTTTTGATCCTGGGGTTGAGTGAGACGGGTACGTGATGTGCGAGACGCCTGTCACTTGTTCCCTGGTTCTGACCCAGGCCAAAGACAGTTCCAGCTGGATTCCTCTGGAGGGGGTACGGTGAGCAGATGTCCTGATTTTATAGATACAGTTCCGATTTGGGGGTATTTTTCTTATATAGGCATCTATTACCCCCCCGCCCCCCGCACCTTGCTGTCTGGTCACCCTTGGAGGGGGCCAGGGGCAGGGAGGTCCCTTTGCCCCCACAGAAACGATGAAGGACTTGGGAGGGAGGCCCTCCCGCTCCCCACACCCTGCCACAGACAAGGTCGCTAGGATATAGATAGGCAGGCCTGCCTGTAAAGGTCTAGACTTTAGGAACGCAGGTGTATTTTTACCACTTAGCTAGTTACTGAGGTTTAAAAAAAAAATTAAGATCACAGTCTGCCTGTGTCTGGGCCTTCTCTCACTAGGACAGTCTGAGGCTTGGTTCTTAGGCTAAGGCCTTTGGCCAAGCAGCAAAGGCAGCCATAAGCTGGGAAGCGAAGGTCACATCCTCACATCCCAACCCGTCACACTGAAATAAGGTGCTATTGGGCTGTGTAAACGGGTCAGACTCACCCCTGCAGCGGCTCCCGCTGGTCGCTCTCCAAATTTACTCTGTTCAGCCCTGGAGCACCCTCTGCAGGCTGGTGATCCCCCTGTTCATAGGCCCCCGTGTCCCTCCTCGGACCCGGTGCCCCTTTCTCTGGGGTGCTGCCCCCTGGCAATAACCCCTTTCTTATTCTGTCTAGTTTTCCCCTTCCTCGGGAACCCCCCACCCTACTATCCCCACTTTGCCTCAGTAGTGGCTACTGCCCAGTCTCTATTTAGCTCCCCCTTCGCTGGGGCAGAGTGCAGTATCCAGTACTCATCATTGGCCAAGGGGGTTTAGACCTGCTGCCTTGGCTTAACCTTCAGTTGCCCTCTGCAACCTCCCAGTACCTTCTGCCCTCTGCTAGGCCGCAGCCTGAGGCTTTCCAGGCCAGAACCCCCCAGCTCCTTAGCCTGTTCCCAGCCCTGCTTCACCCTAGGTACCTTGTCTCATCTACCAAGCAGCTAGGCCCATCTCTCTCTATCACCAGCGAGAGACTGTTTGGGTTTTTGGCTTCCCTGCCTTTTATAAGGCCCTGCTCCTCAGTTTGGGGCGTGGCCCCCAGCTGCAGCCACTTCCCCCAATCAGCCCAACTTTTAAACCCCTTAAAAACCCCGGAGCAGGGTCCACCCTGCTACAGGCTGTTAGGAATAAATCCTGTCCTGATAGTGCCCATCACCACCAGAGAAAGATGATTCAAGAAACTTTCTTTGATAACATCCTGTCTGGCAAGATATCACTTATCAGTGGTTGTGGTAGTGAAACCCTCATGTCTGTATCTTTTATCTTTATGGCCCCCACTTTTCAATTGTTAATCTGTCTGGTTCTCTAATTGTCTCTGTCTGCTGTATAACTAATTTTGTGAGGTGTAAATTAATTAAGGTGGTGGGATATAATAGTGTCGGGGACTCGAACCCCAACAGCGAAGTTCGTTGTCTGACCGCAGAGAGACCAGGCAACACCAGCAAGGTCCGATCAAAAGTTCTTTATTGATAAGTGCACGTATCAGTAAAGAACAGCTCGTATCCGAAAAGAACCAGCCCCCTCTTTACAGCTTAGTATTAGCTTATATAGACAGTTTTATTACGTCATAGATCATTCACTAGAGCAATCCACCCCCTTTGTCTAACAACTAGAAATTAGACACCTTTTAATATATACGCATGCCTAGTCTCTACAATATTGAATTGTTAATATCTCAACAAGCGCCAAAGGTTAGGAATGTGAGGGAGTTAAAAACACACCGAACACTAAACCAGGGAGTTAGTCAGAACTGTGAGATGCTTGTGTTTCTTATCGGTCCTTCAAACACTGTGTCTTAACACAACACAGCTGGCATCAGCCCCCTCTCTTATCTTGCTCTTTCCCAGGGCTTTGTGAGACAATTCTGCCTGTCAGTATTTCACTCTGGGTTTTCCCAGAAACCTCTGCTAGCCTGATTTTAGTCAGGTTGGCACAACTGGTTTTGTGCTACATCTTTATTCAGGCCTAACAATCCCCCCTTTGTCCCTAGAGGACCAACGGGACTCTTGGGACAACAAAGTACTGCTTGGCAGGGCACAACCGGGTTACGGTTTCTTCAGTTGCAGACGAAGCTACAAATCGCCTTCAGAGGTAACAGTTCATTGGTCTGGGGCACTGACTATAAATCAGGTAGGTATACCAAGGGGTCTAATGTCCCAGATGTCTCGGTAAACAATTCAGTCCCACATGCATCCTCCCCATGGACCCAGCAGGATTCGGTATGTGAAAGCTACACCCACCCTAACTGGTCCATATGCTTGGAAGTAGCACTATGAATATCCACACTTTCATCCAGAAAGTGTCCAAGTATGTTTGCATCCAAGTATGTCTTCATGACCACAGATCAGATGGTACTCCTGTGTGTCTGTAAGGGCAGTGGGCCAAGTCCAGTGCTCAGGATCAATTTAAACATATTAGATCCCACTGCAATGCCTTTCCAGCCTCAGTGATATTTAGTACCATCTCTGTCAGTAACTTCTGGGTCACAGAACTAAGGGTGGAAATGACATGTAACGCATCAATGCCAGCCTGTACTTAAGATAGCTGAGCATCAAAAATAAGTCTAGTGGCCTTTTCTAGTTGGCCCAATTTCTCATCATTTTCTTGGCCTTTAAGAATATTCCAAATGGCTGTGTACCATTGGCCCCTAGACCACAGGGATTTGGTCAATCCTCTTTCTTTCCAGAGGAAATAACCCAGGCCCTCTGTTGTGCTAATCTAATGGCAGCCCCTTGTGAGCAATCTGGGTATGTAAAAGCGATCTGAAAACTGGATAAGGACAATGTTATTCAAAATGCAATGAGGGAGGCAATACATGCTGAAGGATTTATCCAAAACACAGGGCGCAGCCTGTAGAATAAACCCCAAAATCCAATTAATACCACAGTTCCAAATATAAGTCCCACAAATTTCTTCCTGCCAGTGTGTAATTGTTTGTTTCTTCACCAGGGTCAGTTCTTAATGTTCTTTTTAGTCAGGAATTCCTGGACTTTGGCAATGTCAGTGGAGTGAGTGTTTCTTCTTCTTTCCCAAAACAATTGTGGTTTAGCATCCTACAGGGGAGAGGTTTCCAGCACATATCACCCTGTAATAGCTGTGCTTTTTCTATAAAAGTCTAAAGGCACAGTTGGTCTGTCAGTGGACAAGGGAAAGGTTACCAGTACGTTACCTTGTCCTTTTGCCATGCTGTTCAGAAGCACAATAGAACTAGAAAAAAAAATAGGCTTATCATCAGTAGGAGAATTCTTCTGAGGTGGAGGGGTCTTTTTGCAGAGAGAATCCTGGGTCCAAACAGTCAGTCTTTGGCACTTCACAGCGGTGTTGGTAGTCAGCAGGACTCAATACGGGCCTTTCCAGCATGGAGCCAAGGCAGTCTTTCGTTGATGGAGCTTTATGTAGACCCAGTGTCCTGGTTCCAAGGGGTGGGAGGGCTGCTAGGATCTTTGGGTTGTTTCTTCTTTACCTGTGAGAAAAGAAACCTAACACATTGCATTAGTGTCTTTGCAGAGTTTACAAATTTTATAGCTCTGCAAAGCTATGGGCAAATTCAAGTCCCCCCCTTGTTCCTTTTGAGGGTTAGCCAAGTCTTAGCTGTGAGGAGTGTCCTTGACGTCTCATCTTTAAACCAAGCATGTTAACTATTTTTTTCTCAGTCAACTTGTCCTTTCCTTTTCCCTCCTCGGCTGTTTTTTTTTTTTTTTTTTTTGGTAACCTACAAAAGAAACTTTTACTTTTTACTTATGTACCGTTTGTTAACAATGAACACATACACATTGCTGTTTTACAGTACATTAGTCTTATCTAATATATGCCACATATACCATTTCACTAAAATAATGTTATTACAGAACTTGAGAACAACAAACCAAGACAAGCACACCCACTTCGATGAGTTCATTTAATACAAACTGTAGTCCAATAGCTGTCCACCATCCCCAGCCCTCTGGCTAGAAGTCTGAGGTAGCCAGAAGGATCCCATGTACAATATGGGGAGTGGGTTAACTTTCCATGTCCTTGCTTTCAAAGACTGTTAATATGCAAATTTCAATAACAATTGTCAATTAAAAGTTTTGGCCAAGGTAGTATCTTTCTCTTACTTAAGAAAATGTATAAGACTTTAGTATATCACATTTTGCTGATGTATCCAAACACTTTGTATTCTAAGTTGAACAAAACAAATATCTGCATTTTAATCCAACACTGCTGCTTGATTTTAAATCAGACCATCCCATAAAAATATTAAACACATCAATTTTGGCCACAAGACAACACCACAAGACAGAACATAGAACACAAAACACAATTTTTACTGTGCCAGCAAATCATGGTACGTTGAATGCTGTTCAGCCGGCATCAGTGTTCTCTGATTATCTGAAAGACAAAACAGAAGTCTACCTCTTCTGGGCAGGCAATCATTACTAAAAATATACAAATACTCTTGTTGATTTTAGGCAAAACAAGGGAATTACCCCATATTAATTAGATAATTTGCATTAATACAGATGCTTGCTGGCTCACTTTTTACTTGTAACTCCTGCTTGTAAACACTGAAAGAAAACATCAGCACTCACAGTGCTCTTAGAGCCTAATACAATTTTAATTACATAGCACGGTATACATTCTTCAGCTAATTTAACAAAATTGTTCATAGCCAAATGATTGCAATCTAATAATTTCTTTGCCTGAATTTATTTACAAACATTTCAAAGACACCAAGAACTTTTTACTTTAGTACATTTACAAAATTCAACTGCTGTTCCCTCCAGCAACTATAGAGTTAACTTTTCACTGTGCCTTAAATCACGTGCTTGTCCTTTCAACAACCACTTACCAACTCAGATCACCATGCCAAATATTCTTCTAAGTATTTGAACCCCTATGTGTATACTTACTTACTCCGTTCTTGTTTTTTTCACTACACCCTAAAAGTTTCCAACCTGTTCTCCAAGCTCTCTGTCTGTTGCCGGGCCGCCTGGGCCCGATCCTTTTTTTTTTTTTTTTTTTTTTTCTGAACCGTTTCTTTCCATGGGTACCAACGTATTGCACTACCAGTTAGCTAGGAGGGTGGGCTTTTTAAGTAGCCCCCACCCTTCTGGTCCTTTCCCTAAAACATTTCTACTCACAAAACTACTCGAGTCCTCCCTTGTGAGACTTGCCACCTGGGCAAAACACATGGCCCACTGGCGTTGAACTATTTAATTTCCTCTTGTAGCAAACACACTGCTGTTACAACATATGCTGAGCACAAATGGTTAAATTTTAACAAGTCCCTGAAGGACTGGTACTTGCTTAGCCAGGGCTTCCTTTTCTAACTGGAAATCCTGTCTCAAGGCCTGCAACTTGCCCTGGCGCAGGTTTGAGTTGCCGCCTGGTTCATGTTCCATGCTCTTAATTGCTCAATTCTAGTTATCAAGTACACATCTCGTCCCTTTTCTCCAACTACTCTATTGCCCAGTCCTGCTACGACTGGGGCAGATCCACCTGCCACCCTTCCGGTCAACCAGGGTGGAGAGAAAAATGCTAAACCCCTCTCCAGTTCTCAGACTTACTGCAGCTGAGAGTAGGCTCACCTTTAATCATGCAATCCTCAACATATAACACTAACAGTACCAAACAAAAGAAACACAAAATAACAAAGGTAAAACAGATAGATGGTGTAAATTCTATAGGGCTCCCCTATTCTCAATTGCTCACCAAACTGTGACAAATCTGTTACCAATTTATCTACTGCAGGACGTTGGGGAAACACACCATATAATCAAATTTTAAAGCTTAATTAAAAATAATAAAACAACAATGAAGAGTGTTGGGAACGCTCCCACATTACGCAGGAAGACCATGAATACTTTAACCCTTAAGCCACTTTAATACTCACACATGTCCAAACTGGCCACATCTGTATAACGTTCAGAGAAGGGGAATAGGCAGACGGGAGATTATCCTGTATACAGCTTGTCCAGAATTTCCAACATGCTTCTGCTCTTGGGAGAGCTGTTTTTTACACCCTGGAATCTCCTGCAGTGTCTCTTTTAGAGAGTTCAGTTCAGATTCCAGCCCGTGGCTTCTCCAGTTTCACCAAGGCAAGCTGAATTTCAAATTAACCCGTTCCTAGACAAATTGCTCACACTGTGTCAGAGGCTTTTCTTTGGTGATTAAAAGCTCCTTTGAGATATATGATCTTATCTAGATTGAAGGTACCTTCTAATGGGCATTGTTTAGATAGATTTTCACGCGTGTAAAGATTCCAATTCTTTAAATACCTGCAGGTTTTAAGACCATAATGTACGTACATGTAACATGCTGGGGTACCCTTAGGGGGTGAGGTGGAATATTTAGACTGTCCCTCCCCCATTTTCCACACACACACACACACAGGCCATTATTTCCTATTACCACGATGCATCATATCTTGCTGCACAGTCAATAAATTCAGATGGCGTGAACCCAAGAGAGACAGACGTCCCCACAGACAGTCTTCCTCCCAGTGTGGCTCTGGGGCATATGCTGGGGGATTTTTACAAGAGCTCTCCATACAGCTTTAAACATACAGCTCCAAAAGCTACCTGGTTCCAGAAATCTTCTTTCAATCTTTAAGTATTAGAGACAATGGGGCGTCCCCCAGGCACTTACTGCCAAATTGTTCCATTTTGTAAGGGGACTCTAACCCCTCTTCCCCGCGTCAAGGTAAAGGGACTCTAACCCCCACCTCCCGCGTCGAGCGCTCACTTACCTCTCCAGGGGACTCGAACACCTGGACTGGGACTCAAACCCAGGCTGGGACTCTAACCCAGACTACTTGGATCCTGTGCAAACCTGGACTGGGACTCTAACCCAGACCTGGACTGGGACTCTAACCCAGACCTAAGTTGTCAGGGACTCTAACCCCGACAATCTGCACTGGGACTCTAACCCAGGCAACCTTAACCCTACTCAACGGGTAGGTGGATGTTGCTGGATTTCTACGAGCTTCAGCTGGTTCACAGAACTCGCCTTATCGCCGACGCAGAGATCAGATTACCAGGCAAGGCTCCTCTAAATCAGAGGATGCGCGCTGCGTTGCCTCAAAGTCTGATCCCCCGCCGGAGAGTCAGACAAAGTCCCGGCGGAGTCGCCAAAGATGTCGGGGACTCGAACCCCAACAGCGAAGTTCGTTGTCTGACCGCAGAGAGACCAGGCAACACCAGCAAGGTCCGATCAAAAGTTCTTTATTGATAAGTGCACGTATCAGTAAAGAACAGCTCGTATCCGAAAAGAACCAGCCCCCTCTTTACAGCTTAGTATTAGCTTATATAGACAGTTTTATTACGTCATAGATCATTCACTAGAGCAATCCACCCCCTTTGTCTAACAACTAGAAATTAGACACCTTTTAATATATACGCATGCCTAGTCTCTACAATATTGAATTGTTAATATCTCAACAAGCGCCAAAGGTTAGGAATGTGAGGGAGTTAAAAACACACCGAACACTAAACCAGGGAGTTAGTCAGAACTGTGAGATGCTTGTGTTTCTTATCGGTCCTTCAAACACTGTGTCTTAACACAACACAGCTGGCATCAGCCCCCTCTCTTATCTTGCTCTTTCCCAGGGCTTTGTGAGACAATTCTGCCTGTCAGTATTTCACTCTGGGTTTTCCCAGAAACCTCTGCTAGCCTGATTTTAGTCAGGTTGGCACAACTGGTTTTGTGCTACATCTTTATTCAGGCCTAACAATAGGTTAGAGAATTATGTTACACTATGTTAGGATTGGTTAGATAGATTTCAGTAAAACGATTGGTTTAGGTATAACTGAGAATATTACTAAATAAACTAGTGGCAAAGAGGGAATAATTTGGGATTCACCCCAATCACCATGGAATTCTTTGCACCTTTGGACTCTGAGTATTGTCGCTCTCTGTTCACATGAGAAGCACCAGGGAAATGGGAGGGTGAAGAAATAAGCCCTCTAAGAAAGGTCACCAGAGGCTGGTCCCTCAGGGGCTGGAGGCTGCCGGCCCCACGGCTCTTGTGCCACCAGCACGGGGCACGGCCACAAGGGCCGTTTCTTTCTCAAACCAAGGTTAGGCCACAGGGGAAGCTCAGCCAGGGCTGAGGCGAGGGGTTGGCGTAAGGCTCAGGAGCGAGGCCCCCCGGCCACACAGCTCTTGCACCACCATCATCACCGCAAGAGCAGTTTATTTCCCAACCTGCATTTGCGACAGCGGGGGAGCTCGGCCAATGGAGACGCCCTGTGCCTGGCACGGTGCGGTTCGGGTGGGCAGGTGTCTCACCCAGCCAGGTTAGGCCTTGAACCTCTTTGTCAGGGCGAGCACCGCCCCAGGACAGGCCCCAGCCCTACCCCCAAGTGCCATGAACCACCCTGCCCCATAGTCCCCAGCTGGGGGCCTGACTCCCACCCAGTCTCCCTGGGGTGGGGGCACCGGTTGGGTGTAGATGGGACACACAGCCCGATGGCTTTCCTGACGAAGCCGTCATTGGCAGGGACGGCACCGGGAGCTCCTGGAGAGTGGGGGGCTGGCAGGGAACCCAGCCAGTATCTTGCTCTCAGCGCGGGGTGCACAACCAGGACAGGGCTGGGACCAGCCAGCCGGACTCCTGCGTCCCAGGCCTGCACCACCTGCATCCAGCCCAAACCTTGGGCACAGCCAGAGGGAGAGCAACATGGAGCAACAGCCGGGGGGGAATTGTCCCATCCCTCTGGGGAGCCATCCCAGCCCTGATTCCTCCCGCTGGCCTCTGGGCACCTGGCTCCACAGCAGCTCGAGCACCCTGGAGCCCTGCTGCGGCTGGCCGGGGGAAGGGATCCTCAGGGGTCACAGCTCCCCTCCAGGACCACCTGGGGGGGGTGAGGGGAGGTCAAGTGGGGCAATTTGCCCCAGGCCCCGCAGGGGCCCAAACGAGAGTTTTTCAGGGCCCATGGAGTGGGGTCCTTCACTTGCTCCGGGGGACCCGGAAAACTCTCGTGGGGCTCAGGCCCCCATTGCTTCTTCCACTCTGTGTCTTCAGTGGCAATTTGGTGGCGGGGGTATCCTTCCGCCCCGGGACACAGCGCCAAAGTGCCGGGTCTTCGGCAGCAATTTGGCGGTGGGAGCACCCCGCCGCCGAAGACCCCAGGCCCCCTGAATCCTCTGGGCCGCCCTGCTCCCCTCCTGGGAAGGGGCATCCAGGCTGGGAGCCAGGGACCAAGCTGAGGGACTGCGGGGCAGACTGAGCAACACCCACACTCCCTGCTCTCCTCCATGCCCCCTACTCTGCCCCCAGCCCCCTGCTCTCCCCCAAACTGCCAGAAATACCTTCTCTGCATCCCCCCGGCCTCCCAGAGACCCCATCACCACGATGCTCTACCCCCCTTGCCCAGCCTGCCGGGGATCCTCGCTCTGCCCTGGTCCCTCCCTCTCACCCGGATCCCAGGTTCTCATTCTCCTGGGGGTCCCTTTCCCCCAGAGGAAGGGTGAGGGGCTCAGGAGGGAGGCCCTCGCCTGCTCCCCAATCCCTGCCACAGACAAGGCCACCAGCGGCTGGTCCCTCGGGGGTGGAGCCTGCTGGCCCAATGGCTCTTGTTCCAACACCCTGGCCACAAGGGTCGTTTATTTCTCAAGCCACAGTTGCACCAGCAGGGGAAGCTTGGGCTGGGGCCGTTGGCAGCTCGGGGAGCTGGACCCAGAGGGGAGCCTCCCACTAACCCAGGCTGGACTATGAACCCTCTTCCCAGGGCACCCGCCCGCAGTGCCCAGGCACCAGCACAGCCACCAAGGGGCATGAACTGCCCTGCCCCATAGTCCCCGGGGGCACCACTTGGGCACAGAAGGGGTGGGCAGACAGACGGTCTCCTCAGGAGTATCAGACATTTAGTGGGTCCCTCCCAAGACCGGATGGCTGTGTGACCCCAAACACCCACCCCCTGGCTGTGCCTTCAGTTCTATTGCTATGGAGCCGTCGCTCGCTGGACAGCACTGGGAGCTGCCGAAGGACAGGGGGGTGTCTGGTAGCCTGGTCCCAAATGTGATCCAAACTGGTCCTTCCTGTTCTCTTACCCCTCCTGGCATCTACAGCCTGCCCCCATTAACCCTGCGTTAGAACAATAGTGTGCCCCTTTGGGGCCCCATCCCTGTGTGCCGAGCCCCCTTGGCCAGCCGGGTGCTGGAGAGAAGCAGCTCGGTCTTAGCGCAGGCCGTTTCATCATGCCCCTTAGGGCCTGGTGTGGCACCATGGGTGAGCCCTGCCTCAGTTTCCCCTCACCTGGGAAGAAGACTTTCCGGTTCCAAACAGCAAAACCCGTTTGGATGGGACCATCACAAGCCAAACCTCCATCCCAATGTCCCTAGGAGGCTGAAGGGGGCAGAGAAGCTGCTGGCGTGGGGCTCTCAGGTACATTTCTCTGTCCTGGACCCACCCGAAACCTCGATCAGTCCTGGATCCTAGTGAAACACCAGCTGGTTTGGCATTGGCGGTGCTGCGTTTCTGCCAGTCCCTGAGGGATGCAGGGTGCTTTCCAGAGGGAAAATCTTCCCCTGTTGAGCCCCAATATGAAACCTACATGTATGTGCCAGGCTCCAATCTAGAACGCCACCCCCGAGTGTGTAACGGCTGACAGTCTAGAACCCCTGCCCCTCCTGAGTGTGCGCCGGGCCCCTATCTAGATCCCTCAACCTCTGTGCGTATGTGGCTCCTATCTAGAACATCTGCCCCACCCAGAGCATGCGCCAGGCTCAATTCCAGAACCCAGACCCCATCCTGACTCTGCTCTACACTCCAATCTAGCATCCCCTCACTTCTTAGTGACCTCTGTGCTTCAGTCTAGAACCTCTTCCCCGTCCCCGAGCAAGCATTGAACTCCAGTCTAGAACCCCCACTCCACCCAAGCACACTCTAAGCTCCCCACTAGAACCTCTCCCCACCCTGGGGTGACCTTGGAGTGAGGATTCCCAGCTGGAGCAGGTCCACTGACATCAGGGCCTATTGGCACCCTCTGCGTTATTCCAGATGTCCCATTTCATTGCACAGTGCGGTTAGCACAGACAGAGATGCTGGTGCTTGTCAAAGTTTTTCCTAGGGTGTAACCTGGAAGTGAGGTACCGTTGAGCCCTCTGTGATCCCTCTCACACTGTGCTGCTGTGACAAGCTGCAAACCCCTCCAGGTGCTGCAGTT
The DNA here is from genome assembly GCF_020497125.1 of Mauremys mutica. NCBI lineage: Eukaryota > Metazoa > Chordata > Testudines > Geoemydidae > Mauremys > Mauremys mutica. The sequence goes on along the minus strand of NC_059086.1, from coordinate 18,564,197 downwards.
ATACAACCAAAAACCAGATCAAAATGATTAGAGGGCTGGAGACTTCTGAGGAGAGGCTGAGGGAAGTGGGATTGTTTAGTCTGCAGAAGAGAAGAATGAGGGGGGATTCGATAGCTGCTTTTACCTACCTGAAATTGGGTTCCAAAGAGGATGGGTCTAGACTGTTCTCAGTGGTAGTAGATGACAGAACAAGGAATAATGGTCTCAAGTTGCAGTGGGGGAGATTTAGGTTGGATATTAGGAAAAACTTTTTCACTAGGAGGGTGGTGAAGCATTGGAATGAGTTACCTATGGAGATGGTGGAATCTCTTTCTTTAGAGGTTTTTAAGGTGAGGCTTGGCAAAGCCCTGGCTGGGATGATTTAGTTGGGGATTGGTCCTGCTTTGAGCAGGCATTTGGACTAGATACCTCCTGAGGTCCCTTCCAACCCTGATATTCTATGATTCTATGATCCATAGGCAGGGACGCACCCAGCCAAGTTACATGAATTCTTCCCCCACCCACTCATGAACTAACAACAGAGAGGATCCAGACAATTCCCCGCAGCTCTCCGTCCTTGGATCCCATGTCTGTACCATCCTGCCCTAGTCAGAGGCCTGGCCAGTTTAAATTGATAACTCAGTCCATTCCACCCTGGATGTGGAGAGGACATGCACCAGCTTGTGTACACTGAGCAGATTCCCCAAGGTCTTCAACCAAAACGCACTATTTTAGGTAAACTATAAAACAGATTTATTAACTACAGAAAGACAGATGATAAGTGATTGTAAATAGTGGGTGTAGAGATCAAAGTTGGTCACCTAAGAAATAAAACTAATTTGCAGTCTTAGTTCTAAAAACTAAACAGGATTTGAACCAGGCAGTGTCTCACCCTGCGCAGCCTTTTATTTCTATTTTACATTAATCATGTTTCCCTGAGCTTAGCCATGGTGGCTACAGTATTAAATTCAACAGAGTAATCTCTGTGTGTTCTACATCAGGAGCCCATAGGAACAACGCAGGCCACAGAATCTCACGTACCCACTCCTGTAACAAACCCCTAACCTATGTCTCAGCTACTGAAGTCCTCAAATCGTGGCTTAAAAACTTAAAGATGCAGAGAATCCTCCAGCAAGTGACCCTACCCCACACTGCAGAGGAAGGCAAAAAACCCTTTACCGCATGTGTTTCCTATTCTGTTACCTCTGTGGTCAACTGTTACAACACCCGCAACAACCAAAAAGAATATAAAAAAAAGAATACAAGAACGTTAATACTTATAAGGTAATGCAAAGCATAAGTCCACAACAAGTTCCAAAAGCAGCTTATAACTATGTACCATTTCCTAACTGTCCGAACTATGTACCACTTCCTAACTGTCAGGGTGGTTAGGCACTGGAATACATTGCCAAGGGAGCTTGTGGAATCTCCATCACTGGAGATTTTTAAGAGCAGGTTAGACATTCCCATACCAGGGATGGTCTAGATGGGGCTGGTCCTGCCATGAGTGCAGGGGACTGGACTAGATGATCTCTCGAGGTCCCTTCCCGTCATAGGATTCTATGATTCTATTAAATGTGAATGTTCTATCAAGTATATATGTGTCTTATTGCATTAATCATTGTCACATGCTGTCATATGTATGTGACAGGGCACTTATAATCTAGTCATCCCTTGAAAATGAGATAACACTGACTCTGTCAAGGGGGGGAAATGTAGCCAAGGGTTTTAGTTTGGTTTTCATTTATTGTGTGATGTTATGATTACATTCTATATACTCTTTATATGTTAATCAGAATTTGATTTATAGAATTAGAAAAGACTAAAATGAAGCAATATTTAAAAGAACTAGGTAATAAGTCAGACAAGCTGAAATGCAAGAAGCCTGTGGGCTAAGGCCTGCAAGATTTTAGCTTAGCTATTTTAGGCTTTGAATACAAAACGTGGTGTATGTTGGTAACCTAAAAAGAACCCGATGCCCTAAAATTCTAAGAAAAGAGGCAGAAACGAGTAATATTGAGACATTCAAAGTGGGAAAGTTAAATTTAAATCATAAACATGCTGTAACAACAAAATATGCTTATAACCCGTGCCTTAAACCGCAAGACAAAGGCGGGACATCAACCTACCCAGCCTACAGAATTCGGGGTCCCTCATGTCTCCAGGGAACATAGACCGATAAAAAAGAGAGGGACGATGCTGTCATGTACATGTGCCGAATGTAGGTATAGACAGCGTCACAGTATCAAAAAGGGTGCCCAAAGTAGGCAAACTGAACTTCCTACAGGAAACTCCAGCAGGAACCACTCCCATAGTAACAATCAATCCATGCGAGGGCCGACGGAGTTTGAGAGGGCTGACAGATTCTAATGCCTGCTAGGAGGATGTAATTCTGTCTATAGTTATAATTAGTGCATGGCACATATCTTGATTTTTAATTAGATGTGCTGTAACTTTTATGATTTTATTGCCAACTTTAATAAAACCGCTAAAAGAGAGAGGCTCTTGTAATTGTATGTGTTACTTGCTGATGGTTTCCTGTGTTCCTATGGGCTCCAGATCTAGAACAGAGACAACTCGCTTGAACTTGAGACTGTAGCCACCAGAGCTGAACCCAGGGAAATGTGATTGAGGTTAAATAGAATGAAAGGCTCCAGATTTGGTGCTGAAACCCAGGACCATAGAAAACGCAAGAAACCATAAAGAACATGTGGAACCATAGTAACCACAGAAACCCAATAAGAAACCAAGGTTTTAAGAAAAAAAATATATATCTAGGTCAAAAGTCATACTGGGAGACGTCCTGCTTTTGCTTATGCCTGCTTGCATTCTATGTTTGTCTGTCTGGGTAATGTTGTAAACATTGAGGTCAGGGGAAGAAAATAGGAATTGCAATTGTGTAATGGACCCTTGAATTCACGTATGGGTAAAAGCCCCCTACCAGGCGTGGCAGAGTGGGTCGGACACTTCTCCGTCATTTGTCAATAATAAGCAACAAGCACCCCCGCCCCACACACACATCATATTAATTAATAAGCTCCCCAAACTATAAACTCCTCTGGACTACGCCACTGATGGAGGATCAAGGAAATCTTTGTGGGGTTGCCTTGGTCACTGCCCCTTCCTCTCGGTGTGCTCCAGCTGTAGAACACCTGAAGGAGAAGCATCCGACCAAGTGGGTATTCACCCATGAAAGCTCATGCTCCATACGTCTGTTAGTCTATAAGGTGCCGGAGGACTCTTTGCTGCTTTTGAAGGAGAAGTAAGCACCACAAACCCTTCTCAATTTAAAAAATCAAATCAAATCCCTGTAAACATTTTGGGAGCAAGGAAGGGACGCCGGCCACTTTTCCAAAAGAAATAGGGAACAAAATAAGTTACGCACTCAGGCATTTATTGCAACATTTCCAACTCCACAAACGTCCTGGGAGGCCTTTGTGCGAGACGACATTAAAGCCCGTGGGGGAGGGTTAGTTAAAAATTACTGGAGTGCTTGGGGCCCCTAGAGATCCCTGAAATTGATGGTATTTCCTCTTTGAAAAGGAAAAGGCGGGGGCGGGGAAAGGCTTAAGAGGTGAAAGAAATAGCCCTGGATTGTGTATCTATAGCATGTAATATCCTATGGAAAAGGATTTAAAAGAAAGGTAAAACAACTGCAGAAGGTAAAACAAGCCTTATGCAAAGAGCAGAAGTCTAGTTAGACATTGAAAAAAACAACTCAGTAGGGTAAGGGAGGTCAATCCTGTACTCCTTAATCAAAGGAAGAGTTTGGCAAGAGACTTAAGCTCCAGTAAGCAACACCTGCAAGAGGCTGGTTATAAAATTATGGTGTGAAAAAGAAGCCACGGGGCAGGAACATTTGTTTGGGCAAGAGTAAAAACAGCAGCGCAATTAAAAAAAATATCTTGCAAGCCCATCCACAACGGGGTCGTTTCTTGCAAGAAACTCAGGGAACTGTAGCAGTTGCTGTAAAAGCCTGTAAGGGTGAAATTCTGGATATCAGTATCTCTTAAGAAAGACAAAAGTCTTTGCAATCTAAAAGTCACTTTAATCTCTCTAAGCCAATCAAGTCAGGAGCCATAATAAAAAGAACAAATGGCATCATTCATTTGAAATCTAACATGCCCATTGTAGCCCAAGACACTTTAGAGCCCAAACCAGAGCCTCCATATGCACCCAAGCCAGGCAGGAGTGACTTTGGTAGCTAACATGAAGCAATGGGAAGGCAAGTCACCGCATACATTCCACAATAGACTTTCAGCCGTTTGGCTCTCTAATGAAATGCCTGGTAAGGAAACAAACCCACAATGTATTAATTTGTTTGTTAACAATTCTTCACCAGCACTTTGGGGTAAAGTAATAATGCATGTTAAACCTGGAAGCACTCTGCCGGGAGAGCTGGACTAATTGTCTAAAGCTTAGAGTTATATTCAAACCCAACCAAGAAATCCCAAGAGAAATCCTCCTCCTATTGCAATTGTTCAAGGAGCCTCTGATAAAGCAGTAGTTAAAGGAAAGGTCCAGACAATAATAGTTAAAAAGAACCATAAGCCCCAAAACTCAGTAAAATGTCCAAAATTACAAGAAGGCCCTGGTAGTGGTCTCACTGCCAAACCTGTGCCAGGGGTATTAATTAATCAGGTACAATTCGCACATATCCCTGCTCTGTTCTATTTGTCTAACTGGCAAATGAGAAAATTCAGTTATTGCGGACACCAAAGTGGCATCTTTCTTCTCAGTAATCCTTGGGGATAAGATTACCCCTTATCAACCACAGGTGCAGGATATAGCTAATTTGGGTTTACAACTAGACAATAATAATTGAATGAATTGGTTTTGCTTAGTCTGGAAAAGAGAAGACTGAGAGGAGCCATGACAACAGTAAAAGGTTGTTACAAGGAGGAGGGAGAAAAATGATTCCTTAACCTCTGAGGATAGGACAAGAAGCAATGGGCTTAAATTGCAGCAAGGGCGGTTTAGGTTGGACATTAGGAAAACTTTCCTATCTGTCAGGGTGATTAAGCACGGGAATAAATCGCCTCGGGAGGTTGTGGAATCTCCATCACTACACATTTTTAAGAGCAGGTTAAACAAACACCTGTCAGGGATGGTCTAAAGATGGTACTTGGTCCTGCCATGAGTGCAGGGGACTGGATTTGATGACCTCTCGAGGTCCCTTCTAGTTCTATGATTCTATGATTCTGTGTTCTCTATGCTCCTCAAAAAAACCCCAAACCCCCAAAAAACTAGTCCACTGGAAATTCTATGGAGGATTACAGAATTGTTTGGTACAGAAATGTCAATTAAAAATAAGGTGAATGTTAAAAAAATCAGAAAGCACATCAATTACGTACTCCAGAAAATAAACCGGTCTCCTGGTGGGGTGTCCAAGCCTGTCCCCCCTCTTTCCCCTCTCTCACTGGACGCCAGGCAGCGCCCATGCAGTGCCAATGGTGGACACTGCTGCCGGCAGCCCCTGGGAAGAAGCCAGGGAAGGGAGCGGCAGGCCAGGGGGGTCTCTCACGTCCACTGCCAACCATTTCCCTGCAGCAGATGGGCCCCTCCCCAACCAGCCCACAGCTCCCTTGCCAGCAAACAGGAGCAGCAGGGCAGGGACCCGTCCACCAGCCAGATAAGGTAACCCAGCCATGAGCGGGACTGCTCCAGCTCCGAGTCTCCCCCCACGCACTCCCCCCTACACACACACCCCAATCCCCTTCCCTGAGCCCTCCGCACCCACAGCCCCCTTCCCTGACTCCTGCACCCCCCCACACACAACCAGCCCCCTGCCCTGAGCCTCCCACAGCCCCCAACCCCCCTGCTCTGACTCCTACACACCCCCACACACACACCTAGCCCCCTTCTTGGACTGAGCCCCCACCCCCAGCCTCCTCCCCTGACTCTTGCACCGTCACCCAGCCCTCTGCCCTGAGCCCCCCAAAGCCCCCAATCCTCTGCCCTGAGCCTCCCCACATCCCCTCCCCCTCCCCCTGCCCTGAGCCCCCCACAACCCTCAACCCCCTGCCCTGAGCTCCCCCACCCCCACACACAGCCCAGCCCCCTGCACCCCACACTTAAATTTCTAACAGGTACTGTTGTATTGCAACACCCCCACCCCGATCCTCTGCCCTGAGCCCCCCACTGTGACAGGACAGTACCTGTAAGAAATTTAAGTTATTTTCACCCCTGCCCACAAATAACTTGTTGCTCTCAAAAGGGGCATCAATGAATCTGTAGGTGAAACATGTTGAAGGTAATAACCCCACTGTGTGGTCAGCTGGAAAGCTACCAACAAAACTTACTGGCAGTAAATGTAACACAAGTATCATGTCCAGTACAACTAATTGCATGGAAAGCTCCTATGAAGCAAATAGCCTTTGCAGGAAAGAAACAGTATTGTGCAGTACCCAATCAGAAAGAATTCTGTCATGGTCAATGCTGATTTATGGTCACAAATCCAATTTTTTGTTTTAAAAAACAAATAATAGATTATCAGCGTTGGAAGGGACTGCAAGAGGTCATCTAGTCCAAACCCTACTCAAAGTGGGACTAACCCCCACAGGGCCCCGTCAAAGATGGAACTCACAAGCCTGGATTTAGCAGGCCAATGCTCAGACCACTGAGCTATCCCTCATTTTTAGGCCATCAACTGCTATCCAAGGCCTAAAATAGCTAAGCTAAAGCCTTTCAGCAGGCATCAGCCCACAGTCTTCTCCTGTTTCAGTTTGCCTGACTTATTAGTTTCTCGAAATATTGCTTCATCTTATACTATTATAATCCTATAAATCAATTCTGACGAACATATAAGGAGTCTATAGAATGGAATCATGACATCACACAATAACTAAATACCAAACTAAAGCCATTGGCTACACTCCATAGATGGTCGAGTTCCTCACTGCATAGGCTGGGATTCTCCTTTGCAGCCTGGAACCACCTCCCCTGTTCACCCTCTTTGTTCTCCAGACAGTGCTCCCAGGTGTTGAGTTTTGGGAGGGGCGAGAGGCCAAAAGTCACTTCCCTTCCTTTATAGGCTCTCCCACTTGCTGGAAAGATCTATATAACATGAGTCAAGCCCTGTCCATTGTCTATGGGCTCCCTGTGAGAAGCCTTCATTGGACACACATGATAGTCCTTGGGAGTGTGCATTCCCCCTATGGGCCATCAACACTATCTGGCTTCTCCACTGTTGTACCTGAAAGACTGGTTGTGGGTGTTTCCAACCTCCCAACATCTTCCAGTGACACACACCACCCACAACTTCATAAGTGCCCATACAATGACAGCAGATACAATCCACCAGGACATTAATGTTCAACAGATCGAGCCCTTTCGAATGATGCATCACAAGGCTCACTGTGTACACAACAGAGCCGAATTCTATCACCATGGTAAATATGGGAGTGCCAGGGAACTGCCTTGGAGCACAGAGGGTCACAGCGCCAGACACAGGGACAGAGATGTGAGGCCCCAGGCCTTGCTCATGAGGAGGAGAATCAGGAACTTCCCCCCGTCGACCCCCAGCATGAGACAAACCAACCCACCTCAACAGGGCCAATGCTCCAGCCTGGAGTCTGCGCTGGCCGGTGTTCACCACCTCCCATCCCCCACTGCTGTGTACCCTGGCCCTCACCATACCCCATCCCTCACCCCCATCTGCCCTGGCCCTCCCCAGCTCCCAGCCCCCACCATGTCTGCTCTGCCCCTTGCCACCTCCCATCCTGGTCCCCCGTCTGCCCCACCCCTCCTGGCTCAGCTCCACAATATTTCCTTTCAAGGCAATATTGAATGAATTAGCTGAGTCCCACCTCCCCTGCCACTGGCCTGGTCACGGGGACAGCAGGAGTGGGCACCGTCCCTCTGCAGCATGGGGGTGTGTGTGGAAAGAATGGGGCTATAAGAAGAGGGGCTGGGAGCTGAGAGCCCATCACTGGGGATCCGGTATGAGCATCTGTCAGTGAGTGACGGCAACTCCTACTCCTGCCCCATGGAAACCATGGTGAGTACCCGCTGCCCCTCACCTCCTGCCCCATGGAAACCCTTGTGAGTCCCTCCCACCTCCTCGCCCCACGGAAACCCTGGTGAATCCCGACCGCTTCCTCCTGCCCCACGGAAACCCTGGTGAATCCCCACCACTTCCTCCTGCCCCATGGAAACCCTGGTGAATCCCCACCGCTTCCTCCTGCCCTATGGAATCCCAGTTGAGTCCCCTTTGTTCTCCCGCCCCGGCCCATAAAGCCCCATGGAAGACCTGTCTGCCATTCACACCCCACCCCATCAATCTCCAGGGGGTTATCCCCTGCCCCCTCTCCTGTCGGTAGCACACCAGGGGCTAGCGGATGTGGGTTGGTGGCTCTGGGTTGTGCCCAGGCTCAGGGGTGCTGACACTATGGGGTCCTGTGCAGGTGTCGGGACGGATGCCCAGGGCTGGACTCCTGCTGCTGCCACTTCTCCTCTGCTTCGGGCCAGAGACTGTCGGGAGCATCAACCCGGCCGCACTCAGAGAGACTGTGGATCATGTAGATAAGTGAGTGAGATGCCAGTGGGGCATTTCCCATCTGGCTGGGACCCGTCTGCCCTCCTTGGGTGGTAAATGAAGGAAAACGGGGGGAAGATGCTTCACGTTTGCCCTGTGTGATTTTCTATGGCATAGGTGGCTGAGTGCATGGCAGAGCTGGGAGGGGTCATTTTGGGGTGCAGGGGGAGCTGGGGCTTGGAGCTGGGAGGGGTGATTCTGGGATGCAGGGAGAGAACTGGAAGAGGGGTACTTCTAGGGGTGCACCGGGCTGGGGTTGTGGGTCTCATTACTATTGTGAAAAACTGGTTGGAAACTGGAATTCCAATTCCCTCAGAAATTTCTATTTTCTTTTCAGTCCAAATTAGTTACTAAAATTTGAAAACTTCCATGGAATGGGATTTCCAAATTTTGTTTTAGAATTATGTTTTGTTAGATAGAAACATTTGGTTATGACTTTATTTTATATTTTTGCTTATATTATATTACTGTTTATAATATACAGGTGAAATATTATATTACATTATATTATACAGCAGGAAAGTCAAGTTGCTGAAGCTGAAATGGAAATATTTGGATCTTGCTGAAATGAAATATTCAGATATGGTCCAACTGAAATCTGTTTTTAATTTTTCCAAAACAAAATTTGGAAATCCCCAAGAATTACCCCTCTTCCAGTTCCAGGCTTCATCTCCCCCTGAATCCCACAATCATCCTTCCCAGATGCGAGCCCCAGCTCCTGCTGCACCCATACACAGGGGAAGCAGACAATGCTCACCACTCCCAATAAGGCAGATGGACTTTTCCTGGGGGCCAGTCAGGGCCAGGTCATCTGGGGCTCTAGCTGCTGCATTGAGGGCTGGCAGGGTGCTGAGGGCTGGCAGCTCTGATCTTCGGCTGTTCCCTGCAGTTAGTCTCCAAAGAACTGCGTTCCTTTTGGACCCCAGTTTATATAGTGAAACTTGAGTTGGGCTTAGCTGTACCTGAACCAGTCATTAACTGAAATGCTACAGAATTGTGTTTTTCTCCAATCCTAGCCCATTACAAAACAATTCTTTACCCAATCATAACCCGCCACCTTACTTGATTTAAATCTTGTAAAATTAGTTCTGCAACTGACAGAAACAATCAAAGAACCAGACAGAGACCATCTAGATAAAGAGTAGAGAAGTGGGGGACTATAAAGGCAGGGGCGGCTCTAGTTTTCTTGCCGCCCCAAGCACGGCAGTCAGGCAGCCTTCGGCGGCGCGCCTGTGGGAGGTCCGGTGGTAACGTGGATTTGGCGGCATGCCTGCAGGAGGTACGACAATAAATTGGTTTCTAGCCAGACTGTTGAATGCTGTCAAATAAAGTTTTCTTTAATGATCTTAAGAGCTGGTGATGGTGGGGACTGTTAGCACAGGAATGCTGCCTTAACAGCCCAATCTTACATTTTTTTTTTAAATTTAGAGGGAATATGCCTCTTTGCTTCCTGGGCTGCTGCTTATTCCTGAAAAAGGCCTCAGACCTTACAGATTACTGCCCTGTCCTCAGTCAGTTATGAGCCCCCAACCTTCCCCAATTCAGCTGCACAAGGCCACTTCAGGCAGAGGTGGGATGAGAACCCAGCTCTCTAACGTGGCAGACATAAAGCCTTTCACACTGAATGTGCCATATATAGGTGCCATTGTCAGCCTCCCTTTAATCACAATCACAGTCCCCTCCCAGAACTGGGGGGAGAAATGAGGAGCCCTGATCTCCAGTGTTCTTCAGCTCTCCAGCAAATCGCTGTGTATGCTGGGGCGAACTGTGTGTCCCGTCTCTCTCTTGGGGTGGCTCCGCATAAAAGCTCCGGCTTGTTCCTGGAGCTCAAGCGGTAACGCTCAGCCCTGTGGGGCTGACGGACCAAAGCTCACACCAGGCTGATGATCCCTGGGGGCACCTGTTGCAGTTTCTTCTAAAAACCGCCCTCCAGGTTTATTTCATTCTCCCAGGGAACAAACATTCCCTAATCCAGGCTGGAGCCCTGAGAGCCTAGAACCGGCCAGTGACGGTGCCATGTGTGACCCACCCCAAGTTTGCCGCTCAGGGCTGGGACAGAGCTGTTCAGAGCCCCCTGTCTTCTCACTGCCCTTTGCTTTGCCTTCGCTCAGGGATGGGTTGGCTGTTGAATACGCCTTCGCCGTCAGCCTGCAGAAAGCCAGTTGTGAGAACCCAGCCGGTCTGGAACAGGTGCTGCGCAGGAACAAGCTGCGGGACATGCAGACGGCCATCAACCCAGAGGGTGTCCTGTACGACCCAGACGAAGGGCCCATTGTGGCTGCCCGGATGCAGCGCCTGGGCAGGGCGGGGGAACACACCGAATGGCGCCTGCTCCAGGGCGACCGGAACAGCCCCGTGCAGAAACTCCTGGCCCGGACCTACAACGAGAGAAGCTGCCTGATCTTCTTCACCGTCCGCTCGCCCTGTGCGGGGACGTGCCTGCTGGTGAAGAGGCCCCACAACATCCTACGGATGGTGAGCGACACCTTCCGCCCCATCGACCACAACTACAAGGCCTTCATCTTCCGGCAGATCTACCATCAGGACCGGGACCTGGATCCTCAAAGCCTGCTGGAGGCCTGGCACCAGCTGCCCAACGTGCCCCTGCTGCGCTGTGACACCAACGGCTGCAGGAACTGCAGAGGGAACGACCCCAAAACCGACCCCAACACCTGCCTGGATGAGATTCGAGCCATGAGGCAGCCGCTGCACCCATCTGGCAGGGGGCAGAAGGAAGAGCAGGGGGCAGAGGGGAGAGCAGAGGATGTAGGGGAGAGCAGGGGGCACCTTTGGAGGTTTGGGGAGATGGTGGGTCAGGTGGCACCATTGGAGGGTTGGGGGGACAGCAGGGCAGAGGACGACATCATAACATTGGGGGGATGGCAGGACATTGCGCTTCTTCAGAAGCGTTGGCCCCCTCAGCAGCCTAAGTGGCCCCCTCAGAGGCCTTGGCCCCCTCAGCGGCCCCCTCAGAGGCCTTGGCCCCCTCAGCGGCCTAAGTGGCCCCCTCAGCGGCCTTGGCCCCCTCAGCGGCCCCCTCAGAGGCCTTGGCCCCCTCAGCAGCCCCCTCAGAGGCCTTGGCCCCCTCAGCAGCCTAGGTGGCCCTCTCAGAGGCGGGGGTAATGGCAGGGCTGAGGGTGCTGCAGGAGGGTTGGGGGCATGGCAGGCCAGGGGGTGCCATCGGGGGAAAGGGGGATGGAGGGTTAGGACGCTCCATCGGAGGGTTGGGGGGGTTACAGGGCAGGGGACACTGTTGGAGGGTTCGGGGACATGGGAGGATACAGGGGGTGGAGGGGGTGGGATATTTCTTTTTTCAAGGCCTGTGATTTTGCAGAGTCCCCCCATCCTGAATGATTAACACCAATAAAGTGTTGAAGGCTCCTGGGGCCTCGTGTCTCTGTCCCTGTGTCTGTCTCCCTCCTCTCTGTCCGTGCGCCTGGACTTTACACAGCGTGGGAGGCCTCGCAGCCTCCCTGGCAGTGCCCCCTTCATCGGGCCAGGCCTGGCCCCCATGTTTTGCCTGGGGCTCCCCCTGAGCCCAGACCCCTGGCAGAGTCACCCCCTTGGGAGCGAGGCCGGGCAGCCTTTGCCAGACACCCAGCTCGCTATGGATGAACCTGGCCATCGGCTGCCATCTGCTGGTGAGGTGGAGGTAGACTCTTGAAAAACACTCTGGGCAGGCCCCAGTTTGCATGTTTCCTGCCAGCGCCGCACTGGCTGGATCAGACGGGGGGAAGCTCAGCGGCGGCTGAGAGGGGTCAGGGCAGATCTGCCCTGTGTGCTCTGGGCGGGTCCATGAGATTGGCCGGCATGCGCCGCACCACGGGAACTGCTGGGCAACACGCCCTGGCTCCAGCGCTGGGCACACGTCCACCTGCAGTGGGACGTGTAGGTGCCCCGTCACTCCACGGGGACCTGCAGCTCCCCGGCCTGATGGGACGAGGTTCCAGTCAGTGGCTGGAGGCTCTGAGGTGCTGCGCTGGGGATGGGGGACGAGAACAGGGGATAGGAGAGCCGGTTAGACAAAAACCTGGGCCTGCCCTGGTTTGGTGAGTCGTACATGCCTGTTCGTTTCATCTGCTTCTCCCCTTGAGCCAGATTCATCTGCTTCTTAACAAGGCCAGGATCCGCTGACGGGGACAGGTGGGTGGTAAAGGCTACGGCTAGGGTCAGGTGCCTGTCGCTAAAGCCCAGTGGTCATGGTACATGTGGTATATGTAGGTACCAATGACACAGGGAAGGCCAGGAGAGAGACCCTGGAGGCCAAATTTAGGCTGCTAGGTAAGAGATTGAAATCCAGGACCTCCATGGGACATTGAGGATCCCACAGCTGTCAAAGTGACCATTTTTTGGTCTGCCGTGGACTCAGGCTAGGCAGAGTGGGTGTGCCTATGCAAACAAGATCCGCCCCCTAAGCCCATTTGAGAACCACTGATGTAATTGAATGGGACTCTTTCATTTGTCTGTTTCTGATCAGACCCTGCCTGTATTTTATCATTTTCCATCCTCTTCTCCTCACAAGGACATAGAGATGCTGTAATAATAGATACTCCCCTAAGAGATGTTCCAACCACGTGCTCCTCCACACCTGCTGGCTTTCCCCTAGCCCTTAGTTTAAAAACTGTCCTAAAGGCATCACAGAAACTCGGTGGAATGAGGATAATCAATGGGACACAGCAGTAAAACCAGGGTACAAAAAAAAAAATATCGGCAGCACAGAACAGGTCGTGCTGATGGGGGAGTGGCACTAGATGTGAAAGAATGCGTAGAATCAAATGAAGTAAAAGTCAAAAATGAATTAAGATTGGGGTATCCTGGGGAAGAGACTGCAGTTGAGGAGCGAGTCCCAGGCAGGAGTCAGAGTCTGCATGGGGATAGAGTTGCTGTGGCAGGGGGCACACACCCTGAGGTGAGTGGGAGGTCTCCAGGCAGGGGACTGAAATTGGGGGGGGGGGGTCTGAGTGCAAGCCTCTGAGTGCCACTCCCCCTAATCAATTAAAAATATGTTTTTATATATTTATCCCCATTATAAATGCTGGCAGCAAAGCGGGGTTTGGAATGGAGGCTGACAGCTCACAACCCCCCATTTAATAACCTCGTGACCCCCTGAGGGGTCCAGATCCCCAGTTTGAGAACCCCTGAATTACATCATGTAATAGCAGACAGCTAAAAGGAGACAATTTTTTTAAAGTGCTCATATACCAATGCTAGAAGTCTAAATAATAAGATGGGTGAACTAGAGCACCTCATATTAAATGAGCATATTGATATGTAAGTAGAGTCAGGATGAGCTCTACCCTGACATCTGGTGGTGAATTATGGCGAGTGTGGAAAAGAACTTAGGGGGCGGATCTTGTTTGCATAGGCACACCCACTCTGCCTAGCATGAGTCCACGGCAGATCAAAAAATGGTCACTTTGACAGCTGTGGGATCCTCAATGTCTCGGTTATGGGGTAGGAGGAATAAAGTGTTGTTACCCTGATTATGTGAATGAAGGACTATGAGCCTGTTTTATGACAGAGGGAGTCACAATCAACTAAGTAGCACTCGCCAGACAAGGGGCATGGGTTCCAAAACCCAGTGAATTGAGAGTGGTTGGGGGTAAGTGAGTGTGAGATTCCTTCCTTCCAGTGTTGAGTAGCAGGGCTAATTTTGATTCTCTTAGGAGTCTAATTAAGAGCTGCTGAGCTGAATTCCTTTTGTGCTAAGGGTGCACCAACACTGAGGCTCCCCTTACTACTATGAATCTGAAATCACTCAAAGAGCTAAAATTACTGAGCTAAGGTCACTGAGTGCTGTGTTAACTAGTGGGGGTGCCTGAAGATATATTGTTAAGCAACTAGCAGAGTAGTTTGCAGGATGGTTGGAGTGGTTCATGGGATGGCTGGTGGAGTAGAGCAGCTTGAGGGACGGTTGGAGCAGCCCATGGAACAGCCACATTGTTTCCCTCCTTCATTAAAAGGATTTTGCTACACTCAGACTCCCCAAAATTCATCTGTAAAATTCTGCAGATGAACTTTTGAACTCTGGGGCAGCACTGAACAGGGACAGAGACTTTTGGGTTGTTGGACTTTGGGGTGACTTAAGACCCTAAGGGAAAAGGACATTGCCCAACTTACTTGGAGGTGGGTCTTTTGCTCATGGTTTGTGTTATGAATCCTGTTTGTGGTATGTCCCCAATGTAATGCCGCATTGTTTCCCTCCTTCATTAAAAGGATTTTGCTACACTCGGACTCCGTGCTTGCGAGAGGGGAAGTATTGCTTCCTAGAGGCGCCCGGGGGCTTGGGGGGGGGTGTAATTGTTCCAGGTCACTGGGTTGGGGCTCGATCTGGTTTTGCATCACGTTATTGAAACAGAACCCCTGGATACTGAACCCGGCCCTTGTTGCTGCCAACTCAGAGGGGCTGAAGGGTTACAGATATAATAGGCATCACAGAAACTTGGTGGAATGAGGATAATCAATGGGACACAGTAAAACCAGGGTACAAAATATATCGGAAGGACAGAACAGGTCGTGCTGATGGGGAGTGGCACTAGATGTGAAAGAAAGCGTAGAATCAAATGTAGTAAAAGTCGGAAATGAATCAAACTGTACCATAGACTCTCTATGGATAGAAATTCCATGCTCTAATAATAAGTGTATAGCAGTAGGGCTATATTACCGCCCTCCTGACCAGGACGGTGATAGTGACTGTGAAATGCTCAGGGAGATTAGAGAGGCTGTTAAAATAAAAAACTCAATAATAATAATGGGGGATTTCAATTATCCCCATATTGCCTGGGTACGTGTCACCTCAGGACGGGATGCAGAGAGAAAGTTTCTTGACATCTTAAATGACTGCTTCTTGGAGATGTATTGTCTGGAAAATAGAAAGGCGCATAAACACTGGCAAAGGAAGTGTAAAAATACAATTAGGAAGGCCAAAAAAGAATTTGAGTAACAGCTGGCCAAAGACTCAAAAAGTAATAGCAATTTTCTTTTAAGTACATCAGAAGCAGGAAGCTTTCAAATAACCAGTGGGGCCACTGGACGATGGAGGTGCTACAGGAGCACTCAAGGACGATAAGGCCGCTGCAGAGAAGCTAAATGAATTCTTTGCATCGATCTTCACGGCTGAGGATGTGAAGGAGAGTCCCAAAACTGAGCCATTCTTTTTGGGTGGACAGATCTGAGGAACTGTCCCAAATTGAGGTTTTGGAACCAATTGATACATTAAACAGCAGTAAGTCACCAGGACCAGGTGTTATTCACCCAAGAGTTCTGAAGGAATTCAACTGTGAAATTTGAGACTGACCAACTATAGTGTGTAACCTATCATTTAAATCAGCTCCTGTATCAGATGACTGAAGGGTAGGTAATGTGACACCAATTTTTGAAAAGGGCTCCAGAGGTGATCCCAGCAATTACAGGCAGGTAAGCCTGACTTCAGTACCGGGCCAACTGGTTGAAACTATAATAAAGAACAATATTGTCAGACATATAGATGAAACTAATTTGTTGAGAAAGCGTCAACACGGTTTTTGTAAAAGCGTAGAATCAAATGAAGTAAATTGAATGGGACGCTTTCATTTGCCTGTTTCTGATCAGACCCTCCCTGTATTTTCTCATTTTCCATCTTCTTCACCAATGCTTCACCAATCTACTAGAATTCTTTGTGGGGGGTCAAGAAGCATGTGGACCAAGGGGATCCAGCGGATATAGTGAACTTAGATTTTCAGAAAGCCTTTGACAAGGTCCCTCACCAAAGGCTCTTACACAAAGTAAGCTGCCACGCGATAAGAAGGGAGGTGCTCTCCTGGATTGGTAATTGGTTAAAAGATAGGAAACAAAGGGTAGGTCTAAATGGTCAATTTTCAGAATGGAGAGAGGTAAATAGTGGAGTCCCCCAGAGGTCTGTTCTGGGACCAGTCCTATTCAACATATTCCTAAACGATCTAAAAAAGGGGGTAAAGAGTGAGATGGCAAAATTTGCAGATGATGCAAAATTACGATGATAGTTAAGACCCAGACAAACTTCGAAGGGCTACAAAAGTCTCTCTCAAAACTGGGATAAAAAATAGGACAGAAAATATCATGTTGCCTCTATATAAATCCATGGTACGCCCACATCTTGAATACTCTTTGCATATGTGGTTGCCCCATCTCAAAAAAGCTATATTGGAATTGGAAAAGGTTCAGAAAATGGCAGCAAAAAGATATGGAACGGCTTCCGTATGAGGAAAGACTAAGAAGACTGGGACTTTTCAGGTTGGAAGAGAGACGGCTAAGGGGAGATATGATTGAGGTCTATAAAATCATGACTGGTGTTGAGAAAGTAGATAAGGAAGTGTTGTTTACTCCTTCTCATAACACAAGAACTAGGCATCACCAAATGAAATGAATAGGCAGCAGGTTTAAAATAAATAAAAGGAAATATTTCTTCACACAATGCACAGTGAACCTGTAGAACTCCTTGCCAGAGGATGTTGTGAAGGCCAAGACTATAACAGGCATAAAAACAACCCCCTATATAAATTCATGGAGGACAGGTCCATCAATAGCTATTAGCCAGGATGAGCAGGAACGGTGTCCCTAGTCTCTGTTTGCCAGAAGCTGGGAATGGGCGACGAGGGATGGATCACTTGATGATTCCCTGTTCTGTTCATTCCCTCTGGGGCACCTGGCTCTGGCCACTGTCGGAAGACAGGACACTGGGCTAGATGGACCTTTGGTCTGACCCAGTAGGGCCGTTCTTATGTTCTTATGTCATTTACCTTCCCTACGTAAATGTCTGAAAGCTGCAGAGGAGAGCTCTACGCACACAGAAGCAAGGTGGGTGAGGTAACGTTTGTATTGACCCAGCTCCTGCTGGTGAGAGAGAAAAGCTATCAAACTGCACAGGTCAGACCTGAAGACGAGCGCTGGGTAAACTCCAAAGCGTGTCTCTCTCACCAGCAGAAGCTGATCCAATAAAAGCTGTTCCTGCCCCCACCTCGTCTCTCAGTATCCCGGGATTGACATGGCTACAACATCACTGTATAATACAAGGAGCCGCTGTTACTCTATGCTTCCCCTGTTCTCCGTTTTGAGGTCTGTGTGTGCACAGGCAGCTGCCTCACCCATTGAGCTGCCCTCAGGTGCCTGAGCTGCACATCCATTAGCTATTGCCCGTGCTCTGTGCGTCACTCCCCCAGCCCTGCACAGGAACCCTGTATCTGCCCCCTGGACGCTCTCTGCAGCTGTGTTTGTGACAGGCTCAGCCACTTGCAGCAGATCAATAAGTCAGAGCAGAAGTTAGTCCAGAAGAAGGAAAAGCTTCTGAGCGATTCCCCTGTGTGTTCAGTTCTCCCCCCACCCCCCGCCCAGGGGAGAAGTGAGATATGGGTCCTGGGGGGCACAGCCTGGGGCTACCTGGGGGGAAGGCATTACCTGGGGCTGCCACGCGCAGGGCCAGGGTGACTGAGCCCCAGGCCAGGAGCTTCCTGCTGGATGGCATCTCCCTGGCTTGCGCTCTCCCCTTAGGGAGTTGCCAGGTACGCCACCCCCTAGAGCCACCGGCTAACAAGGGGGTTTCACAGCTACCCGGCTGCACATTGTTTCTCTTCCACGCACCGGGATGCGCGGGGAGAGGCAAATCCTCCTGAGGCTGAGATCTGGCCCGGGGCCCCTGCCTTTGATAAACTGCCCCGCTCCAGCTGTGCAGCCCAGACTCAGCCACATGCTCTGATTCTTGTAACTTTGTAGAAGCCGAGCTGGGGAATGTGAGGGGGGGAATGAAGTGGGATGTGCGGGGCGGGGGCTCTGGAGCAGCGCTCAGGTGTGGAGGTTGGTGCAGGGTGGGATCCGTCCCCCTTGGTCAAACATCACCCCATGGGGCCGTGCTCTGGCACCAGGACCCTTATTCAGCGGAAGGGACCATGCCAGTAGCTCAGTTCTGAAACACCGAGTTCAACGGCTGCAGCTTTGCCCAGGAACAGGGTTTCCAAAACTGCCATTTTTCTACGATCCCTCAGTGAACAAGGGCCCATCCTCAAATGGCCCTTTGCTCCATGTGCTCCAACGTGCTGATGGAGCAGAGACAAAAGGGGGGAAGCCGGGCCCTTTCCCCTCCAGTGAAGTGATGGAATTGGGAGAAGGGACATGGAGCCAGCTCAGACCCCCACCTCCCTCCCTCCCATCACCCCACAATTCCTCTCCATTGCTGCTGCTCCAGGCTCCCCCCGGGTGGAAAGGGGGGTCAGAGCAGTGCAGGTGTGTGTGAGTCGGGGCCAGGAGGCCAAAGCAGAGCAGTTGGAGATGAGGGGGAGGCTTTAGCTGGACTCCACATACCCCCACATCCATGCCCCCCATTTGTGAGCCCCCGAAAAGAGTGCCCCCCTAACTCCACATCAGTCCCAGCCCTGCTCCTGCATCCTCCCCAGCTCCTGGACCTGTGGGGCCCAAGAGGACCTCCACCCCTGGGTGCGGCACAGGCTGGGGAGGGCTGAGTGGGCTGGGCAGGCAGAGATGGGACACAAGGAGATGGTGTCAGGGGAGCAAAGGGACTCGCATGCAGCCAGGGCCTGCTGACCCCGGGGTGACCCTCCCCAAGGAGGCAGAGGCCGGGGCAGGCGAGAGCTGGGCTGTGGGACCTGGGGGAGCCGAGGGGAGATTTGAAAGAAACCCAAGGAAATGAACTGCCCATAAACTTCGTTAGCCCATAGGGAAGGGTGCCCGGAGTGGCCTTGTGCCCGTGCAGACTGTTCAGCGCAGAGACACTCAGAGCTCTGCAGGGAATACGGCTCTGAGGGCCACCCACCCCCACAACACCAGCACCCCCCACACCAGCGCCCGGCTCTCACAGGGGCTACAGAGCACACATGGGAGGGAGCACACGGCTCCGTCTAGCACCTTTGCTTTGCCAAGGCAGGGCTTGGGTTTGGAGCAGGCTCAGCAACCAGGAGCTACCTCCAGCTGCTAATACACCCAAGCCTGCCCCACGCAGCCTGGCCCCAACTGGCCCAGCATCCCCCGGGACCTGAGTTACTTCACGCTGCCCTGGAGGGGGCACGGCCATGCACTGCCAGCCTGTGGACGGTCCGCCTGGCCAGTGGACCTTGCCAGAGACACAAGCGGCACAAGGCAGCATTGGCATGAGGCTTCCTGGGGCTCCCAAGAGGCACAACTCCTCTCTGGCCACCTGCTGAAGCTAACACCCCCTACCCCCGGCCATGTGGCATGGTCCCCGCCCGAGCTCAGCAAGGGCAGCTGGAGAGTCGGCTGCTGAACACTGCAATTCACAGCTGTGCCAGCTTGACCGATAGCACATTTGGAATTCCTCTTTCGTCCATTCACCCTGGTGTCCTGCCCCCACGGCTGAACCGTTCATGCTGCTGCCTTCTCTGGGCAACATGCCCGTCCCTGCCTCCACCCCCTTGTGTCTGCCCCCTCGTGCTGGCGGGTATTGCATTAATGCCAATGGCGGGAGCAGGCCATGGCTCAGAGCTGGCTCCATGCCTGGGCGCTGGCCGTAATGGAGGCCGCGGGCAGAGATTGAGAGCACGCCAAGCTGGGTTACTTTTCTGGGATGCCAGGCTCAGAGCACAGGCCCAGCAAGACCAGTGACGTTCTCCCCCAAGTCGCTCTGAGAGTATTCAGAGAGTAACCTACTGCTTGGAGACAGAGCAGGCTCCCTTTGAAGCCCGAGGCCTCCACTGGGCTAGCGCAGTGCCACTGGGACGCAGCAACTCCATTGTGGCTTTGCAGTGGGCACTGTCACACCCGGGCACTCAGACCCAGGGGCCGATCACCGGGTCAGTTCAGCAGTGAAGAGAAAACCAAGATTCATAGGTCCCATGGCCAGAAGGGTCCACTGAGATCATCCACTCGGACCTCCTGGATCACACAGGCCGGAGAACGGCCCCGCAGCGATTCCTAGAGCAGAGCTGGTAGAAAAACATCCAATCTTGATTTAAAAAATGGCCAGTGTTGGAGAATCCACCATGATGCTCAGCAGAGTGTTCCAATGGTTAATTACCCACCCCCTTTGTTAGACAAAAAAACACTTAGAGTAGGGATTGCTGGGATATGACCCCAGGACCTCTTGTTTAGTAGGGAGAAACCACAACCAACAACGCTGTGCCCACCCCCTTTGAAAGAGCATTCTTGGATCTACATCGCGACACTAGAGACTCAAGAGAAAAAGGTGTCAATGGGCCAGGTCGCCAGCTGGTGTGAATGGATGCGGCTCAGCTGAATCGTATACGGTAAATTCCCACACAACGACGCCAGCACTAAACAGGGAGATCTTTGCTGCTGTCCTCTACAAACTGGTCCCGAGCTGGTTTGTTTTTGCAGATTATTCACCCCAGAAATGCTGAGGCCTTTAAGTGCAGCGGGGCCCAGTGGGCCAGGTTCTGACCCCAGATTCTGGGCCTTGTTAGGGGTGAATGAGGGAGGCAACCTAGTGACAGAGGATGTGGAAAAAGATAATGAACTCAATGCTTTTTCTGCCTCTGTCTTCACAAACAAGGTCAGTTCCCAGATTGCTGCACTGGGCAGCACAGTACGGGGAGGAGGTGACCAGCCCTCTGTGGAGAAAGAAGTGGTTCAGGACTATTTAGAAAGACTGGACGAGCACAAGTTCATGGGGCCGGATGTGCTGCATCCGGGGTGTTAAAGGATTTAGTGGATGTGATTGCAGAGCCATTGGCCATTATCTTTGAAAACTCATGGCGATCGGGGGAGGTCCCGGATGACTGGAAAAAAGCTAATGTAGTGGCCATCTTTAATAAAGGGAAGAAGGAGGATCCAGGGAACTACAGATCAGTCAGCCTCACCTCAGTCGCTGGAAAAATCATGGAGCAGGCCCTCAAGGAATCAATTCTGAAGCACTTAGAGGAGAGAAAAGTGATAGAGGAGAGGAAAGTGATCAGGAACAGTCAGCACGGATTCACCAAGGGCAAGTCATGCCTTACTAACCTAATTGACTTCTATGAGGAGATAACTGGCTCTGTGGATGAGGGGAAAGCAGTGGATGTGTTATTCCTTGATGTTAGTAAAGCTTTTGATACGTTCTCCCACTGTTTTCTTCCCAGCAAGTTAAAGAAGTATGGGCGGGATGAATGGACTATAAGGTGAACAGAAAGCTGGCTAGATCGTCGGGCTCAACGGGTAGTGATCAATGGCTCCATGTCTAGTTGGCAGCTGGTTTCAAGCGGAGTGTCTCAAGGGTCAGTCCTGGGGCCGGTTTTGTTCAATATCTTCATTAACGATCTGGAGGATGGCGTGGACTGCACTCTCATCAAGTTTGCAGATGACACTAAACTGGGAGGAGTGGTAGATACACTGGAGGTTAGGGATAGGATACAGAGGGACTTAGACAAATTAGAGGATTGGGCCAAAAGAAATATGATGAGGTTCAACAAGGAGAAGTGCAGAGTCCTGCACTTAGGACGGAAGAATCCCATTCACTGTTACAGACCAGGGACCGAATGGCTAGGCAGCAGTTCTGCAGACAAGGACGTAAGGGTTACAATGGACGAGAAGCTGGATGTGGATCAACAATGTGCCTTTGTTGCCAAGAAAGCTAACGGAATTTCGGGCTGTATAAGTAGGGGCATTGCCAGCAGATCAAGGGACGTGATCATTCCCCTCTATTCGACATTGGTGAGACCTCATCTGGAGTACTGTGCCCAGTTTTGGGGCCCCCACTACAAGAAAGATGTGGAAAAATTGGAAAGAGTGCAGAGGAGGGTAACAAAAATGATTAGGGGGCTAGAGCACATGACTTCTGAGGAGAGGCTGAGGGAAGTGGGATTGTTTAGTCTGCAGAAGAGAAGAATGAGGGGGGATTTGATAGCTGCTTTCAGCTACCTGAAAGGGGGTTTCAAAGAGGATGGATTTAGACTGTTCTCAGTGGTACCAGATGACAGAACAAGGAATAATGATCTCAAGTTGCAGTGCGGGAGGTTTAGGTTGGATATTAGGAAAAACTAGGAGGGTAGTGAAGCACTGGAATGAGTTACTTAGGGAGGTGGTGCAATCTTCTTCTTTAGTGGCTTTTAAGGTCAGGCTTAGAGAGCTCTGGCTGGGATTATTTAGGGGCTTGGTCCTGCTTTGAGCAAGCGGCTGGACTAGGTGACCTCCTGAAGTCCCTTCCAACCCTGATGTTCTATGATTCTATGAATCCGAAGTCAACCCCAACAGAGGCAGGGTGAGGCTCCGAGCTTCTCTGAATTAACCTGGCCACCTGCTGTCATCTGCTGGTGAACAGGAGGAAGACATGTGACTAATGCAAGGAGCAGACCCTGCTTTGCAGTTGCCTTGCTTGGGGGCCCAAGGGGTCAGGGATGGGGGTTTGGACTGAGGCCAATGTGGGGGCTCTGTCACCCTGGGCTTCGAGCCATTATTATAGCCTATCCCCCTTGCCCCCGTCAAGCTGTGTGGGGCTGATCCTGCGGCATCTGGGGATTGATGGATCCCCCTGGGTGGGCTCCACACAGTCTCTCCCCACCAGAGGGAGGAGGCAGCCATCTTTGTCACCATGGCTCACAAGACCCAGTGCCCCCTCACTGGTGGAAAGGGAGGTGATAAAACCCTGAGGAGCTGGGGTAGGGGAGAGGGTTATGGGTCCGGATGGGGGGCTGCTCCCTGAGCCTGGTGGATGCCACCTGAGGGTGTGGCCCTGTTGAGGATGTGGGTCCAGGGTCAGGGCACAGTGAGGTTGGGGTATCCTGGGGAAGGGACTGCAGTTGAGGAGGGGGTCCCAGGCAGGGGTCAGAGTCTGCATGAGGATAGAGTTCCTGGGGCAGGGGGCACACACCCTGAGGTGGGTGGGGGGTCTCCAGGCAGGGGAGTGAAATTGGGGGCGGTCCTGGGGAAGGAGATGCACCTGAGGCAGACTCACAGTTGGGAGGGTGTTCGGGGGCAGGGGACAGCATCGTTTTGGGTGTCTCCAGCAGCAGGTGTAATGGGGTTGATGCTTTCAGGGCGGAGTTGCAGTTAGGGGTCCCTGGGGCAGGAGGGGTGCAGTT
Organism: Mauremys mutica; assembly: GCF_020497125.1. Lineage (NCBI taxonomy): Eukaryota > Metazoa > Chordata > Testudines > Geoemydidae > Mauremys > Mauremys mutica. Next base: position 18,540,686 of record NC_059086.1, on the reverse strand, counting down.
GTGTTTGGGGTCCTAGGCAGGGGGTGCCATCGGGGTAGTATCATGAGAAGTTTCCATCCCACTGTGTTCATTACACACATGTGATGAAATTGCTGATTCTCTGCTGGGCGACCGGGGGCAATAAAGCTCCCAAGGTCCCGGCACCTGGCATCTCTGCCCCAATGCTGGATGCCAGGACATCTTCATCCAGCTCTGCCCAGAAAACCTCTTCCTGGGCTGGCTCCCAAACGGCATCAGTTTGTGCCTGTAACACAGGAGACCCCGACTCAGCCCCTGGCACTGCAGCTGACTGCAGCCGGCCAATCAGCACTTGGCCCAATAGAACAGCTCCTGTTTTTGATCCTGGGGTTGAGTGAGACGGGTACGTGATGTGCGAGACGCCTGTCACTTGTTCCCTGGTTCTGACCCAGGCCAAAGACAGTTCCAGCTGGATTCCTCTGGAGGGGGTACGGTGAGCAGATGTCCTGATTTTATAGATACAGTTCCGATTTGGGGGTATTTTTCTTATATAGGCATCTATTACCCCCCCGCCCCCCGCACCTTGCTGTCTGGTCACCCTTGGAGGGGGCCAGGGAGGTCCCTTTGCCCCCACAGAAACGATGAGGGACTTGGGAGGGAGGCCCTCCCGCTCCCCACACCCTGCCACAGACAAGGTCGCTAGGATATAGATAGGCAGGCCTTCCTGTAAAGGTCTAGACTTTAGGAACGCAGGTGTATTTTTACCACTTAGCTAGTTACTGAGGTTTAAAAAAAAAATTAAGATCACAGTCTGCCTGTGTCTGGGCCTTCTCTCACTAGGACAGTCTGAGGCTGGGAAGCGAAGGTCACATCCTCACATCCCAACCCGTCACACTGAAATAAGGTGCTATTGGGCTGTGTAAACGGGTCAGACTCACCCCTGCAGCGCCTCCCGCTGGTCGCTCTCCAAATTTACTCTGTTCAGCCCTGGAGCACCCTCTGCAGGCTGGTGATCCCCCTGTTCATAGGCCCCCGTGTCCCTCCTCGGACCCGGTGCCCCTTTCTCTGGGGTGCTGCCCCCTGGCAATAACCCCTTTCTTATTCTGTCTAGGTTTCCCCTTCCTCGGGAACCCCCCACCCTACTATCCCCACTTTGCCTCAGTAGTGGCTACTGCCCAGTCTCTATTTAGCCCCCCCTTCACTGGGGCAGACTGCAGTATCCAGTACTCATCATTGGCAAAGGGGGTTTGGACCTGCTGCCTTGGCTTAACCTTCAGTTGCCCTCTGCAACCTCCCAGTACCTTCTGCCCTCTGCTAGGCCGCAGCCTGGGGCTTTCCAGGCCAGAGCTCCCAACTCCTTAGCCTGTTCCCAGCCCTGCTTCACCCTAGGTACCTTGTCTCATCTACCAAGCAGCTAGGCCCATCTCTCTCTATCACCAGCGAGAGACTGTTTGGGTTCTTGGCTTCCCTGCCTTTTATAAGGCCCTGCTCCTCAGTTTGGGGCGTGGCCCCCAGCTGCAGCCACTTCCCCCAATCAGCCCAACTTTTAAACCCCTTAAAAACCCCGGAGCAGGGTCCACCCTGCTACAGGCTGTTAGGAATAAATCCTGTCCTGATAGTGCCCATCACCACCAGAGAAAGATGATTCAAGAAACTTTCTTTGATAACATCCTGTCTGGCAAGATATCACTTATCAGTGGTTGTGGTAGTGAAACCCTCATGTCTGTATCTTTTATCTTTATGGCCCGCACTTTTCAATTGTTAATCTGTCTGGTTCTCTAATTGTCTCTGTCTGCTGTATAACTAATTTTGTGAGGTGTAAGTTAATTAAGGTGGTGGGATATAATTGGTTAGAGAATTATGTTACACTATGTTAATATTGGTTAGATAGATTTCAGTAAAACGATTGGTTTAGGTATAACTGAGAATATTACTAAATAAACTAGTGGCAAAGAGGGAATAATTTGGGATTCAAAAATAAGGAAAAAGGAACTTGCATTTAAGCTTGCTGGAAGTTCACCCCAATCACCATGGAATTCTTTGCACCTTTGGACTCTGGGTATTGTCGCTCTCTGTTCACATGAGAAGCACCAGGGAAATGGGAGGGTGAAGAAATAAGCCCTCTAAGAAAGGTCACCAGAGGCTGGTCCCTCAGGGGCTGGAGGCTGCCGGCCCCACGGCTCTTGTGCCACCAGCACGGGGCACGGCCACAAGGGCCGTTTCTTTCTCAAACCAAGGTTAGGCCACAGGGGAAGCTCAGCCAGGGCTGAGGCGAGGGGTTGGCGTAAGGTTCAGGAGCGAGGCCCCCCGGCCACACAGTTCTTGCACCACCATCATCACCGCAAGAGCAGTTTATTTCCCAACCTGCATTTGCGACAGCGGGGGAGCTCGGCCAATGGAGACGCCCTGTGCCTGGCACGGTGCGGTTCGGGTGGGCAGGTGTCTCACCCAGCCAGGTTAGGCCTTGAACCTCTTTGTCAGGGCGAGCACCGCCCCAGGACAGGCCCCAGCCCTACCCCCAAGTGCCATGAACCACCCTGCCCCATAGTCCCCAGCTGGGGGCCTGACTCCCACCCAGTCTCCCTGGGGTGGGGGCACCGGTTGGGTGTAGATGGGACACACAGCCCGATGGCTTTCCTGACGAGGGCGTCATTGGCAGGGACGGCACCGGGAGCTCCTGGAGAGTGGGGGACTGGCAGGGAGCCCAGCCAGTATCTTGCTCTCAGGGCGGGGTGCACAGCCAGGACAGGGCTGGGACCAGCCAGCCGGACTCCTGCGTCCCAGGCCTGCACCACCTGCATCCAGCCCAAGCCTTGGGCACAGCCAGAGGGAGAGCAACATGGAGCAACAGCCGGGGGGGGAATTGTCCCATCCCTCTGGGGAGCCATCCCAGCCCTGATTCCTCCCGCTGGCCTCTGGGCACCTGGCTCCACAGCAGCTCGAGCACCCTGGAGCCCTGCTGCGGCTGGCTGGGCTCAGGGTCCTCAGGGGTCACAGCTCCCCTCCAGGACCACCTGGGGGGGGTGAGGGGAGGTCAAGTGGGGCAATTTGCCCCAGGCCACGCAGGGGCCCAAACGAGAGTTTTTCAGGGCCCACGGAGTGGGGTCCTTCACTTGCTCCGGGGGACCCGGAAAACTCTCGTGGGGCTCAGGCCCCCATTGCTTCTTCCACTCTGTGTCTTCAGTGGCAATTTGGTGGCGGGGGTATCCTTCCGCCCCGGGACCCACCGCCAAAGTGCCAGGTCTTCGGCAGCAATTTGGCGGTGGGAGCACCCCGCCGCCGAAGACCCCAGGCCCCCTGAATCCTCTGGGCGGCCCTGCTCCCCTCCTGGGAAGGGGCATCCAGGCTGGGAGCCAGGGACCAAGCTGAGGGACTGCGGGGCAGACTGAGCAACACCCACACTCCCTGCTCTCCTCCATGCCCCCTACTCTGCCCCCAGCCCCCTGCTCTCCCCCAAACTGCCAGAAATACCTTCTCTGCATCCCCCCGGCCTCCCAGAGACCCCATCACCACGATGCTCTACCCCCCTTGCCCAGCCTGCCGGGGATCCTCGCTCTGCCCTGGTCCCTCCCTCTCACCCGGATCCCAGGTTCTCATTCTCCTGGGGGTCCCTTTCCCCCAGAGGAAGGGTGAGGGGCTCAGGAGGGAGGCCCTCGCCTGCTCCCCAATCCCTGCCACAGACAAGGCCACCAGCGGCTGGTCCCTCGGGGGTGGAGCCTGCTGGCCCAACGGCTCTTGTTCCACCACCCTGGCCACAAGGGTCGTTTATTTCTCAAGCCACAGTTGCACCAGCAGGGGAAGCTTGGGCTGGGGCCGTTGGCAGCTCGGGGAGCTGGACCCAGAGGGGAGCCTCCCACTAACCCAGGCTGGACTATGAACCCTCTTCCCAGGGCACCCGCCCGCAGTGCCCAGGCACCAGCACAGCCACCAAGGGGCATGAACTGCCCTGCCCCATAGTCCCCGGGGGCACCACTTGGGCACAGAAGGGGTGGGCAGACAGACGGTCTCCTCAGGAGTATCAGACATTTAGTGGGGTCCCTCCCAAGACCGGATGGCTGTGTGACCCCAAACACCCACCCCCTGGCTGTGCCTTCAGTTCTATTGCTATGGAGCCGTCGCTCGCTGGACAGCACTGGGAGCTGCCGAAGGACAGGGGGGTGTCTGGTAGCCTGGTCCCAAATGTGATCCAAACTGGTCCTTCCTGTTCTCTTACCCCTCCTGGCATCTACAGCCTGCCCCCATTAACCCTGCGTTAGAACAATAGTGTGCCCTTTGGGGCCCCATCCCTGTGTGCCGAGCCCCCTTGGCCAGCCGGGTGCTGGAGAGAAGCAGCTCGGTCTTAGCGCAGGCCGTTTCATCATGCCCTTAGGGCCAGGTGTGGCACCATGGGTGAGCCCTGCCTCAGTTTCCCCTCACCTGGGAAGAAGACTTTCCGGTTCCAAACAGCAAAACCCGTTTGGATGGGACCTTCAACAAGCCAAACCTCCATCCCAATGTCCCTAGGAGGCTGAAGGGGGCAGAGAAGCTGCTGGCGTGGGGCTCTCAGGTACATTTCTCTGTCCTGGACCCACCCGAAACCTCGATCAGTCCTGGATCCTAGTGAAACACCAGCTGGTTTGGCATTGGCGGTGCTGCGTTTCTGCCAGTCCCTGAAGGATGCAGGGTGCTTTCCAGAGGGAAAATCTTCCCCTGTTGAGCCCCAGTATGAAACCTACATCTTTGTGCCAGGCTCCAATCTAGAACGCCACCCAAAGTGTGTAACGGCTGACAGTCTAGAACCCCTGCCCCTCCTGAGTGTGCGCCGGGCCCCTATCTAGATCCCTCAACCTCTGTGCGCATGTGGCTCCTATCTAGAACATCTGCCCCACCCATAGCATGCGCCAGGCTCAATTCTAGAACCCACACCCCATCCTGACTCTGCTCTACACTCCAATCTAGCATCCCCTCACTTCTTAGTGACCTCTGTGCTTCAGTCTAGAACCTCTTCCCCATCCCCGAGCAAGCATTGAACTCCAGTCTAGAACCCCCACTTTCCACCCAAGCACGCCCACCCCCCACCCCAACCCCCCCCACCCACCCCCCCCCACCCCACACCCCCGCCATCACCACTCTAAGCTCCCCCACTAGAACCTTCTCCCCCACCCTGGGGGTGGGACCTTGGAGTGAGGATTCCCAGCTGGAGCAGGTACCACTGACATCAGGGCACTATTGGCACCCTCTGCGTTATTCCAGATGTCCCATTTCATTGCACAGTGCGGGTTGGCACAGACAGAGATGCTGGGTGCTTGTCAAAGTTTTTTCCTAGGGTTGTAACCTGGAAGTGATGGTACCGTTGAAGCCCTCGTTGATCCCTCTCACACTGTGCTGCTGTGACAAGCTGCAAAACCACTCCAGGTGGCTTGCAGTTATACAAACAAAAACCAGATCAAAATGATTAGAGGGCTGGAGACTTCTGAGGAGAGGCTGAGGGAAGAGTGGGGATTGTTTAGTCTGGCAGAAGAAGAGAAGAGAAGAATGAGGGGGGATTCGATAGCTGCTTTTACCTACCTGAAATTGGGTTCCAAAGAGGATGGGTCTAGACTGTTCTCAGTGGTAGTAGATGACAGAACAAGGAATAATGGTCTCAAGTTGCAGTGGGGGAGATTTTGATAGGATATTAGGAAAAACTTTTTCACTAGGAGGGTGGTGAAGCATTGGAATGGGTTACCTATGGAGATGGTGGAATCTCTTTCTTTAGAGGTTTTTAAGGTGAGGCTTGGCAAAGCCCTGGCTGGGATTTTAGTTGGGGATTGGTCCTGCTTTGAGCAGGCATTTGGACTAGATACCTCCTGAGGTCCCTTCCAACCCTGATATTCTGTGATTCTATGATACATAGGCAGGGACGCACCCAGACAAGTTACATGAATTCTTCCCCCACCCACTCATGAACTAACAACAGAGAGGATCCAGCCAATTCCCGCAGCTCT